>NC_084797.1:112646367-112871892 GCF_963169125.1 Humulus lupulus | reverse complement strand
GTACATTTGAGTTTTTCAGATTTTTTTTGCATCTTCTGAGTGTTGGTGTTGAATCTACGTTCAACAAAGTTCTAGTTTACGTTTGAGTTTTTCAAATTTGTTGCATCTGTGAGTCTTGGTGTTGAGTCTACATTCAACATAATATCAACCATATATATTAATTTTTTTTGGATGATACATTGATCTCCATAATTTACTCTATTATAAAATTATGAGATTTCAATTTCAAGTCAAATTATAATCTCTGTACAATTGCTTCACAACTTAAAAAAAAAAACATGAGATGAGAAATAGTTGGAAACTACCCAAAACCCATGAAAACTAATAAGGAAACTTAGGGGATTAGGGACTTCAAGTTGGGCCACAAGTGCATCAATTTTTCTTCTATTCACTATAACTAGGTAGGCATTTTCGTACTAAAAATAAAGAATGAAATGAAGAAAGAAAGGTGAGCTAGCTAACAAGGAAATCAATATTAGACATAACAATCATGTTGGTAGTAACACTTGTTGTGAGGGCATTTTATTGTGTTATAAATTAATTTCCTTTTTAGATAATTAATTTTAGGAAAATGCCTTATAACACGTGTTTCATTAAAGTTGATATATTTACAAAGATCCGATAGAGGTAGGAGCCTTGACGATTTTTAAGGTCGAGGACGCGTATAAGAGACCAACGCCTCTGCCGCATTTTTGTGTGCAGCAAATTGGAAGTTGTGAAGAGAGCTATTACTGAGTAAAGCATTGGAATATTTTCTTGTAGGTACCCCGTTGGTTTTCTTCTCAACTTAAATCAAGAACACACCCACTAGTTGATTGGTTGTGTATAATCTAACACAAAAAATGTGTAGTGGAAAGAATCATAATATTTACTAAATGGGAAAGTTATTATTGTTTGGAGAATTTGCCCAAAACAATTCGTACCGTCTGTTTTGGGAATTGTGCCCTAAAATCAATTGTAGCAGACAATGGTTTTAATGAAATAAATAAATGAATTGAATTATTGTATATATACAACTTATGTACTATATTATTGCTAATAATATTAAGTAAATATCAGAAAATTCCCAAAGTTTATCTATGTGGTCTCAATCTCATACGGTCCACTAGTATCATGAATACATGTGACCTAGATCCAGGTTACTAGTGTAGTAGGACACTTTAGTGGTGGTACATGCTGAGAGTATGTAGAACAAGACCAGATATGTTTTAATAATACTTGTATAAATATCGTTTCGTAGTATTATAAAACACATCAACTAATGATCATATACAAACTAATCTTAATCCTAAAGTTACTATGAACTCCTATATATGTTACTTGATCCTTTGATTCATGCGTTACGGTTTGTCAGAATGATCAGGCTAAGAACAATTATTTTGGGGACTCAATGATGTATATGGATGGGGACATAGCTTAACAGATATGGAATCTATATCTTCTTATAGATTGAGTGATGTATATGGCTGGGGTTATAGCTTAACAATTGTTTTGGGGACTCAATGATGTATATGGCTGGGGACATAACTTAACAGATATGGAATCTATATCTTCTTATAGATTGAGTGATGGTTCCCTATTGGGTTGGATTTTGGAACTGAAAATGTTATTGATGTCAAATTCATAATCAGATTATGAATTAACCTTCACTAGTAAAGTCAATGGTACATTATGAATCAAGATATAATTAAAAGGATAAAACAATAATTTTATTCCCATTTAATTATGAATCATCAATTGAGGATTGATTTGTATGTAATGATTATATCAATGGACACTTTGTGGTTACACTAAAGTTCTCAGTAAATATGTCTTTAATTATCAAGAGTTCAGTCTTATATTTATAGTGGAATAATCATGAGATTAATAAATATGATTATTGAATCAAATAGTTTTGGTTAATAATCTTTTATTTATTGGAGCTTGGAATTATTGGTCCATAGGTCCCTGGGGTAGCTCTACCAAAACTAATCAAGGTAAGAGTTGATACAAGGGTTAATGTAACACCCTACTTCCTTAGAGCCGTTACTAAGTGAGTTTAAAATGTGCATTCAACTCGCTAATCGAGAGTTTAGGTCAAAAAGTGTAATTAAGGTATAAACAGAGTTATAAACCTTGAAAATAATTCCATATACTGAAATCATAAAGTGTTTGACACTTGGGATCCCAAAACACTGTTTAGAAATATTTACAACATATAAGTACAAACCAAGTCGATTAGACGACAAAATCTAGGTTTTAATACAATCATCTCTCAAAACCACTGGCTGTGGCAGCCAGGCAGGCCAAACATGTACGCGTCGCTTCACGCTCTCCGTACACATGGTTGGTCGACCCTTCCCTTGCCCTTACCTGCACCACAGAACACCCGTGAGCCGAAGCCCAGCAAGAAAACCCTCACAAGTAGAAAAGATATGCATAACAAACACATAGCATATAAACAGGCCATCAATAGGCTAAACACATACGGCCAAGCCGTCCCAGGCGCTTTACCAGGCCCTGGGTTTGCCGTCCACACCGTGAGGATATCCTAGGTATCCTTTAGGGTCTCGCCCTGGCAACTCTCACTCCACGTGCTCAACGTTGCTCCCGGCACCTTGCCGTACTCGGCCTTGCACTCAACGTGCCCAACGCCGTTCCTGGCCCTTTGCCGTTCTCGGCCCCTGCCGACCTCGGCCTGCGTCGTTCTCGGCTCTTGCCGAACATTTACACAATAGCATTCATAGCATAGTAAACCTATATTGAACACTAACAAATTCAATCAAAGGGCTACGCCTTGCAATTCAAACATATTGGGCTCAGCCCTGCATACAAGCTCTATGGGAACAATGGTTTTCTTACCTGCGTCCCAAGCTTTCCGAGCACTGATATCTCGAGCACAGTCCCCTAACTTGAGCCTCGCTGAAACCCTAGTCACAACACATTAACAATATTCATCCATCAAGTTCTAATCCATTAAATAACTTTGAGCCATAACTCTAATCTCCGAGACCTTGAATTCTATCAATCCGGGTGATAAAATCCATCCCGAGCCTTAACCTTTGAGTTCCCAAGCCTAAACACACTTAAAAACACAAAATGGCACTAAGTGCCGCGACCCTACCCCACAAGCGCCGCGGCTAGCCTCGAAACAGAGGCTAACACCTCACTGAAACACGCACGGGCCGCGGCGTGCTTGGCCAAGCGCTGTGGCGCGCCTTGAATATTTTGGCCTTCCAAGGCCCTGCGTGCACACGGGTCGCGGACTGCCCCTCCTAGGGCCGCGACCCTCGCCTCCAAACCCAGAAATCTCCATCTTTTCCTACGTTTTCTTCAAACCATCTCATCCGAAATCAAACTAACGATTCCAGATGATCATCACAAAGGTTCTAGCCCAGTTTCAACATCAAAACCTATAAAAAACCTGCTCCATAAACTCAACTAAACACCCTTGAACAGATCAAATCCTACTCACATGCATTTCCTAAGAAAACAGTAGAAATCAACCATAATTCTCAAAGTTAGAGCTTACCCTTGCTGAGTTATGATTCATAGTTGATCCCCTAAATTCCCAACTTCAATTCCTCAAGCTCCAAGCCCTGGTTTTCTGGTTAGAGTCTCCCAAGCTATGCTCTAATTCTTAGTTCTTGACTGTTTTCTTTCCCTTGCTTGTTTCCTTGAGTTGTCATAGAGAGTAAAGATGAGAGAGAATAGAAACTATCTTCAGCTGAGAAAGGAGAGTGAATGTCGGTTTCTAAGTTTCTAAACACTTCCTAAGCTTTGTTTTATTTAACTTAAGCTTTAAGGTTACCTCAAGGCTCGGGGTGCCAAAAACGTCCCCGAGGGAAAAATGGTAAATTTCCCCAATATCCCATTCTAGACATTCTAACCTCAAATATATCTCAAAATATTTATTTCTATAACCCGATAACCCCATAATACATCTAATACCCAAAATATCCCTCGACTCACCCTGAGTCGGATTCTTGACCCCGTTGTAACTTTCTGGCTAACCGCTCTCTAGAACTGTCTCGGATCGTGCTACACAAATATACATCACACACATATCATATTTATCACATTTATGCCCACAGCGGCTAAAATCACAGACATACCCCTAATATCCAAACAGGGCCCACATGCATATTTAATTCAACTAAACATGCATCTCTATCACATAATCACATAATAACATATTAAAACATTTATTGCCCTCCAGGCACGTTAACCAAGGCCCTAAGCCCTATTAGAAAATTTTGATCGTTACAGTTAAACTGTGAATGAGCTATTTGAGAGAATATTTATTCTTCGGGATAAATATGTAATTATGTGATAATTGAAGTTGCACAATTCATTATTGCATTTGTCCAATTTCGAAATTGTGTAGAAATTAAAGAAATAATTTTTAATCAATTATTTTATTTAAGTGTGAATAAATAAATATGGATAGTCAAAATTTGTTTTGATTATTATTGTTATCCCCATTTCTTGCATGGGCTCAAGACCTTCGTCTTGGCCCATTTTCGGGGGCCGGTTCTGCATGCGGGCCCGGCCCAAGGTACCTTGATATGGAGAAGGCCCAAGGGGAAGGGCGCGAGCCAAGAACTCTTGACTGGGCCCATGGGTGGTGTCCAGGGTGTCCCTCTGGGTCCATACTCGGCAAGGATCGTCCGGGAGGCGAGCAGAGCATTCCAACCGCCAGGTCCCACGGATCCCCTTCCCGGACACCTGACGCGGTCCGGGCCGATGGTAAACGAAGCAGGACGAAGGTAAATGGACCCGGATCATCTCACCCCTGGTTGAAGGGCCAGGCGTCCAGGATGCTGACGCCGCCTCACTCCACGTGGGCGTTGTCCCCCACTTTTCACCTGTAGAAAAGGTCATCTCGGGATTGCACACCAATGTGTCAGGACTGCGCAGCCAAGTACTCTGACTGGTCTTGTCTCCTGAATCTGCCTCGTGACTCGAAGCGATCAGGCCAAAAGCGCCGTTTTGTCGGGCGAGATACAGCTCCGAGGTCAGCCTGTTGGGCCTCAACTAGTTCTGGATTTATGAACTTTGTACCTTTTTGTATTGGGCCTCCACTAGAAGGGCCCCTCGTACCCATTTCTCCGATGGGCCCGGATCGGATCCGGCCCAGACCCAGTATTCCCCTCAGCTTATAAATATAAGCTGTAGAACAATGTAAAGGAGGTTCAGAGGGGAAAAAAGGCAAAAACTCTGTTCAGATATTGATAGAAAACTCCATTGTAAAAGCTTCTTCTAGCTCTAATATAGACTCGTGGACTAAGGCTAGTTAATGCCCCAACCACGTAAAAACCCCGTGTCGATCTTCTACTTTCATTATTATTACCAGCAAATATTATTCATTAATAGAGTTGCCGAAAATCTCGGTTAACAGTTTGGTGCTTTCATTGAGAGCTGAAGGAAGCTAGTGCCAACGTCAGGCCTCTATTACGATGGTGAACGCACGACACACCACCTTCGACCCTACCAATCCAGAGCAGGACAACGGGGACCCACCGCCTTCTCAGAATATTCCTCAGGACCCGCTCGAGGACATGCCTCCTAAGACGTCTCACCAAGACGAGTTGCAAGACTACGAGGGTGGGACAGAGTACGAAGTAAAAAACGAAGAAGATTACTACGAGGAGGAAAACGAGGGGGAGTATCACGACGAAGCCGCGAATCCCGAGATCCCCCGCGACGATCAACAGGACTCGGAGGTGATTAGACTAAGGCAGCAAATCCTGGATCAGGAAGCCAGGATGGCTGAGCAGGCGGAGGCGCACCGCCGGGTGCAAGAGTCTCTACGAGCCCTACAGGCGCTAATGGCCGCGCAGGGCCCAGCAGCCGACCCCACAGCTGGCCCTCTTCCAGAAACGCAACAACTCGCTCCCCCAAAGCAAGCCGGGGGCCCCGGGGGTGCTAGCCCGGTCCGTCCCCCAGAGCCTTTTCCCGATCCGGCTTCGAGAGTCCCGAACAAGGAGCGACGGAAGACCCGAGAGAAGACCGCCCCTGTCGAGAAAGCCGGGGCACGTTCACGGCCGTTGCCTAGGAAAGAGAAGGTGCGCCCTGTCCCAGGACGAGGCCGCCCAATCGATCCGCAGGGAGCGCGGCCACGGAACGAGCAGCCCCGGCACGCCCCAGGGCTAAACGGGCGGGAAAGGTCTTTGCACCCAAGTGCCTCAGTCAACAAGAACCGTCGGGAACGGTCTCGCCGCGAGGATCGTCACGCTCTCAGTTCAGGGGACGACACTTCCCGGATAGATTTACGCGATGGATTGAATGCTCGGAAGGATCGGGCCCGCAAAGAAAAAATCCTCCATCGAGGCGGCGACCTCAGGAATGACATTAACGACAGGAGAAACGAGAGAATACCTCTGGAGGATAGCACGACCAAGCTGCTCATGGAACAAATGGCCGCATTAAAAAAGGTCATTGATCGCCTGGTCCGCAAGCAGGAAGGCGCGGACACTGACTCCGACGAAGAGGATAAAGAGCCGTGCGCGAGGCACATCCTGGACGCCGTACTGCCCAAGGCGTTCAAGATGCCGAGCCTCACTGCCTATACTGGAAATACAAATCCTAGGGATCACCTGTCCCGGTACAACCGACTCATGACCGTGGCTCACATCAGCGACGACGGCAAATGCCTCTGCTTCTCCATCACGTTGGGTGGTCCCGCCGAAGAATGGTGGAAAAGGCTTAAACCGGGGTCCATCCAATCATGGTCCGGGCTGCAGTCAGCATTTCGGAAGCAGTTCGTGGCCGCCATGAGGATGGACATGCAAATTAGCGCCCTCGCCAACATTAAGCAACTACCCGCAGAGACATTGAGAGCCTACATCCAGCGCTTTACTGAAGAAGCCTCCAAGACAAAGGTCGATGACGGACAGCGCCTGGTGGCACTGCAGTCCGGGATCCGGGCCGGATCACCACTTTGGGATGACATGCAGCGCAGTAAAGCCGCCACTTTGGAAGAATTCATCAGGAGGGCCCAAGGATTCATCAACTGGGAGGAGGCTCAGATCCAGGCCTTCGGATGGCCCCCAGCTCCTCACCCCATCCCTCAGACGGTTCCGGGAGGCGCGGGACAGTTCCTTGCGCAGTCCTACGCCACACACCCCATAGTCCCGGGGTCGGCTGTCACGCCCGGCATCAGTTACACCCCTCCGGTATACGGCCCTGCCGCCTCGGGGTATGCCCCGACCCAATTAACCCACTTCTTCGGTTATGGCGTCGCGCCGGCAGGGCACAGCATGGCCCCCGTCGTAGCCCAGCAATCGCAGACGGGAGTAACTGAGGCTAGCGTGAATCCCTCCCGGGGGAAGCGATCGGGCAAAGGCCAGAACCGGCCTGAGCTGGCCAAAAAGGGGAAGAGGGGCTACGAGCCCCAATATTCGGAGTACACTAACTTGGTGGACACCCGGGAAAATATCTATCTGGCGACAGAGAGAGCGGTCCACTACCGGAAGCCTAGCCCCATGTTTAAGGGGGGAAGGAATCCGAGAGACACCAGCAAAAGGTGCGCTTATCACAAAGACGTGGGCCACACCACCGACGAGTGTCGGCAGTTCAAAGATGAGATTGAAAGCCTCATCAAGCTGGGGCACCTCCACCAGTGGGTAAGAATGCCCGTGGGTGTCCCGGGCATGTCAGCAAGCCCCGAGCAATCCATGGCGCCGGTGACGACTCGTGCATACCCACCCCAGGGAGGGTATGCACAGGGACCTCAAGCACAGGCCCCTCAGGGGACCATCGCTGCGCAGGCCCCCGGCCCCGGAATGCCCTATTCTTCCGGGGTAGCACCCCCTCGAGTGGACGGACATGTGGCGACCATCTCGGGAGGACCTCACCTAGGAGGACCTTCGAGGAATGACCAAAAGCACTACCTGAGCGAGCTGGACCACGACCGGGAAGTTTGCGCCCTAGTCCAGGCCCCGGCATAGCGCCCTAAACTGATGAACCTCCCCATCACCTTCACGGAGGAAGATGCCCGCAACGTCCATTTTTCGCACCATGATCTGCTGGTCATAGATGCCCAAATCGCCAACAAATTGGTGTCCCGCGTGTTAGTGGATGACGGGAGCTCTGTCAACTTGTTGTTCAAACCCGCCTTCTCCGCCATTGGCCTGACGGAAGCAGATCTGGCGTCCTGCCCGACCCAAATTTACGGCTTTAACGGAGATGCGCTTCTCCCCATGGGAAAGATCCAGCTGCCGGTGACGCTGGAGGGTGAATTGCAGCACTCGTTTAAGTTCTGCACCTTTGTTGTGGTGAATTGCCCCACCGCTTACAATGTTATCTTTGGCCGGCCCGCACTGGTCGAATTCGGGGCCATCACCTCCATCCGCCATCTTTGCATGAAGTTCCCATGCGACAGCGGAGGGGTAGGGACTGTCCGGGGAGACCAAAAGAGTGCCCGAAAGTGTTACCACGTCTCTGCCCGTCCCATATACATGGTCCGGGAGGAGCCCGTCGAGCCGGCTCTCCTTCCTGCCGAGCAAGTAGTCCCGGAAGAGGATGATCTGGACCCGCAAATAGGAGAAGATCGCGTCCTGGAGCCAATGGACGAAATAGAAGAAGTGTGCATCAGCGAAACTGACCCGACCAGGATCATCCAAGTAGGAAAGAGCCTGCCGGCAGACGTTCGGGCCGCCATTCTCGCTCAAGTACAGGAAAACCAGGACCTCCTAGCCTGGTCCCACTCCGACATGACCGGGATCGACCTCAATATCATCTGCCACGCCTTAAGTATCGACCCGAACGCGACTCCGGTCCGCCAGAAGCGCAGGCCTTTGGGGACGGAGAGGGCCGAGGCCCTCAGACTGGAGGTGGAGAAGTTGTCTTCCATCAACTTCATACGCGAAGCTGTATATCCTGTGTGGCTGGCCAATCCGGTCTTGGTGCCGAAACCTAACGGGACCTGGAGGACTTGCATTGACTTCACGGACCTCAATAAAGCGTGTCCGAAGGACTGTTTCCCGCTCCCCCGAATCGACCAGATGGTGGATGCCACGTCCGGCTACGAGATCCTGAGCTTCATGGATGCTTACTCCGGCTACAACCAGATCTCCATGCATGTGGCGGATCAGGAGCATACCAGTTTCCAAACTGACAAGGGCATCTACTGCTACATAGTCATGCCTTTCGGACTCAAGAATGCCGGAGCAACATACCAAAGGCTCGTCAATCGAATGTTCCGGGCCCAGCTAGGGCGAAACATGGAGGTGTACATCGATGATATGCTGGTCAAGTCCAAGACGTCCCGAGACCATTCGGACGACTTGGCGGAGGCTTTCGCAGTTATTCGGAAATACGGGATGAAGCTGAACCCTAAGAAGTGCACTTTCGGTGTGGCTTCCGGGAAGTTCCTGGGCTTCATTGTGAGCTTCCGAGGAATAGAAGCCAACCCAGACAAAATCAAGGCACTAATCGACATGGCCTCTCCCCGGAAGCACAAGGACGTGCAAAGCCTGACGGGGCGGGTGGCCGCCCTAAGCCATTTCGTTTCTAAAGCCACGGACAAGTGCGTCCCTTTTTTCAACATCCTTCGGGGGGGCCAGCGTTTCGAGTGGTCGCCCGAGTACGAAGAGGCTTTCCGGAAGCTGAGAGAACACCTGGCCAAAGCCCCAATCCTGGAGAAACCCGTAGAAGGAGAACCATTGTATCTATACCTGGCCGTGACCGAGCACGCGATTAGCGCCGCGCTGGTGCGAGAAGAAGAAAAGACGCAACTCCCGGTATACTATGTGAGCAAGCGGCTACTAGACGCCGAGTCTCGATACCCATTGATCGAAAAGCTGACTTTCTGCCTGTTGATTGCGTCCCGGAAGCTTCGACCTTACTTCCAGGCTCACGCTATAAAGGTCTTCACCAACCATCCCCTGCGGCAGGTGTTGCAGAAACCCGAATCGTCGGGAAGACTCCTGAAGTTGGCAATGGAGCTGAGCCAGTTCGATATATCTTACGTGCCCCGAGTGTCCATCAAGGGACAGGCCCTGGCCGACTTCATCGACGAATGTTCCGGGATTTCCCCGGAAGAACATGTCCCCGAGAATCCCGCGACGCCCGTATGGAAAGTCTTCGTGGACGGAGCCTCGAACGAGAATGGGGCCGGGGCCGGGATCATCCTGGTGTCACCACAGGGGCACCAGTTGCAAAATGCCCTCCATTTCCAGTTCAAAGCGTCGAACAACGAGGCGGAGCACGAGGCTGTACTCGCTGGGTTACGCCTGGCCCGGGAGGTAGGGGCAGCTAGCCTGGAAATTTACAGCGATTCCCAGCTGGTCGTCAGGCAAATTTCAGGGGAGTATCAGACCAAGGGAGAGAGAATGGCGGCATACGTGACTCAAGCGAGGGAAATGCTCCAAGCGTTCACAGTGCATTCCATCCGCCAGATCACCCGAGAGCAAAATGTCTTCGCAGATACCTTAGCGAAGCTGGCAACCGACGCAGAGGCCGAGCTGGCCGGATTGGTTCCCGTCAACCATCTCCCCGTCCCGAGCATCAGGGCACCCGCCGTCCACACCATCGACCACTCCGCTTCCTGGATGGGACCGCTGATCCGATTCCTATCCACAAGGGAGGTTCCAAACGACTGGGCCGCGGCCAGGAAGCTCCTATACCAGGCCCACCGGTACGTCATGATGGACGGGAAACTCTACCGCCGGGGACTGACTATGCCTTACCTCAGGTGCGTGTCCGGAACTGAGCTGAGTGCCATCATGCATGAGGTCCATGAGGGCTTTTGCGGAGATCACACGGCCGGGCCCAGTCTGTCCAAGAAGATCCTGCGCCAAAGATACTTCTGGCCCACCATGAAGAAAGACTGTACAGACTACGTCCGCAAGTGCGAACAGTGCCAAAGATACGCAAAGATCCCTCGGGCCCCCCCGACAGAGATAACCTTGATGAATAGTCCCTGGCCCTTCGCGGTGTGGGGGATCGATTTTGTGGGATCTCTCCCGACCGGGAAGGGAGGGATGAAGTATGCCATTGTGGCTGTGGACTATTACACGAAATGGGTTGAGGCAGAACCCATGAACACGATCACTTCCAAAAAGGCCTTGGGTTTCGTCATCAACAGTATAGTGTGTCGGTATGGCCTCCCCTACAAAATCGTATCCGACAACGAGAAACAGTTTGACAGCCTCCACTTCACGGATTTTTGCGAAAGACACAGTATAGTGAAGAGTTTCTCAGCGGTTGCCAGACCTCAGGCGAACGGGCAGGCAGAAGCCGTGAACAAAATCCTGAAAGGGACACTGAAGAAAAAGCTCCAGGCCTGCAAGAGCAAATGGCCCGAGGAACTCCCTCGCGTACTGTGGGCCTACCGGACGATCGAGAGGACGTCGACCGGGCACACCCCTTACTCAATGGTTTATGGATGCGAAGCCGTCATCCCAATTGAAACGGCCATCCCGTCCCATCGACGCGACACATATGATCCCACTCAGAACCACGCTTTACTCCAGGAATCGTTGGATCTCATCGAAGAGATCCGGGAAGAGTCGCAAGTGCAGTTGAAAATGTACCAGGGCTAGATCGCGCGACATTTCAACTCCAGAGTCAAGAGCCGTAAGTTTGGTATCGGCGATCTAGTCCTGCGGAGAGTCTTCCCTGCCACTCAGGATCCAGGAGTAGGGGTTCTGGGCCCTAATTGGGAAAGGCCATATGAGGTCCAGCACGAGGTCTGCCCCGGAACGTACCGCTTGAAGCGGCTCGATGGGTCGGAAGTTCCGCGAGCCTGGAACGCGGAGCATCTCCGTAAATACTACCAGTAGTCCTGGAACTAGTCGCAGTTTTATGTTTTCATTGTAAGCAATGTACGCCTCAGGGCGAATTCCCTTTTGAACAATGAAAATGACGTGTGCAAAACGTCATAAAGGGCTATTGTCACCATGGAAATGTACGCCTCAGAGCGAATTCCTTTTGGATTTCTTTCTCAAGTGACCCCAGACCTGTCTCCGCTCACTTGCGGGGGGTATCATCCTAGGTACAAACGAAATACTCGGCGGATCGAGCCCAAGGCCGGTCCCGCCCCGGACGAAACGACGTCCGGGGATATTAAAAAGAGGACCGAGCCCAAGGTCGGTCCCGCCCAGACGAACGATGTCCGGGGGTATATAATAAAAGGGACCAAGCCCAAGGCCGGTCCCGCCCCGGACGAAATGACGTCCGGGGATATTAAAAAGAGGACCGAGCCCAAGGCCGGTACCGCCCGGACGAACGATGTCCGGGGGTATATAATAAAAGGGACCAAGCCCAAGGCCGGTCCTGCCCCTGACGAAATGACGTCCGGGGATATTAAAAAGAGGACCGAGCCCAAGGCCGGTCCCGCCTGGACGAACGATGTCCGGGGGTATATAATAAAAGGGAGCAAGCCCAAGGCCGGTCCCGCCCCGGACGAAACGACGTCCGGGGATATTAAAAAGAGGACCGCGCCCAAGGCCGATCCCGCCCGGACGAACGATGTCCGGGGGTATATAATAAAAGGGACCAAGCCCAAGGCCGGTCCCGCTCCGGACAAATGACGTCCGAGGTTATTATAAAGGGGCCACGCCTAAGGCTGGTCCCCCCCCGGGACGAACGATGTCCGAGGGTACAAAATGAAGAGGACCGAGCCCAAGGCCGGTCCCCACCTCGGACAAGCGACGCCCGGGGGTATAAAGAGGGGCCACGCCTATGCTTGGTCCCGCCCTGACGTTGTCCAAGAATATAAAAATATCCGGTTTGCCCCAGGGTAAAGCCGGGGCCTAAAGCTGAAAAGGAGGACGAAACACCAAGTTAAGCCAAGCCCCGACAGCCCTGGACCGAGCGCCAAGGCTAGAGACTTGGAAAATTAAGTCGTTGGGTCTAGTCCTGGCCGTTGGAACCAGAACTAAACCCCTGCAATCAGTTAGTCGCGGCGACAAATCGAAATTTCTACTGAACAGTGGAAGGAAGCTTTCTTAAAAACCAAAGAGAGTAGCAAGGTTTCAAATTTAATTACAAGCCAAAAACTTTAACAAAAGTACAAGGCTGGGACCCAGGCCTACAGCGCATCCGCCCGGAGGTCCGCATCCTCCCTCTCCTTGGCCTCATACTCGACACACTTTGATTCAGGATCAGGGAAGACAAGGAGGTTCATGTTCTTATCCTTGCACCAGGCCATATAGATGGCCTCATCAAAGGTGACATCCAGTAAGTTATCAGCCTCCTCCTTCTCCTGACGGGTCGTCTCATGCGCTGCCTTCTCCTGAAGCAGGGAGTCGCCCAATTCGCAGACTTGGGCTTTCAGGGCCAGGATCTCCTCTTTGTCCAGGGCGGAATGTGCCGCGGCCGTCTCCAAGAGCGTCGCCCTTTCGTCGGCAACTTTTGTCTTCCGGGACAACTCCTCTTCCAACCCAACCTTGGCACGGCCAATCTCCTCGCGCTCCGCCTTCAGACGGGCCACTTCTTCCTGGAAGTGGGCCGTTTCTCGGCTAAGGGTCTCCTTGGCGGCCTCCCTCGGGTTCACGGCCGCCTCCAGCTCCAGCTTGGCCGTCTCCATCTTTATGGCAAGCTCGACCACCAGATCGGCACTCCTCTGGGACAACAAATCAACCTGGAGCAAAGAAAAGTTAGAAAATGAAACCACCACCAACAAATGACGGAAGGAATATGAGTGAGGTGAAAATTACCGCGGTGGCCTGGTGGCGAAGAGCCTGAGAGATGAACAGCACGTCCGGGTTGGCTATCGTGGCGTACCTCTTCAGCTGAAGGTTGGACATAGTGCTCCCAACCTGATCCAGCAGATCAGCAGCCATGGGGGCGATGTCCTGGCCCAGCCGTGGAACCTTACCTGAGACTCCGCCTCCTGGGTGTAAACGTCTTTTGCGTAGTCACTTGCTCACCATTTCTGTCTGGGAGTAATCCACATGTACTGCTCGTGAGCTTGAAGGGGACTTGCCCACACCGTTCATGCATTCTCTGTCTAAAGAACTTACCTGTGCTGTTATAGCTTGAACCATTCCAGAATATTTGTTACCAACTCCTCACACCCTACCCGGTGCAAGCTAGACAATTTCCCGAACTGTCTCTATCCTCGGTTTCCAACTGGTAACCACCAGGTCGTAGATCAACTCTTGGGGACATCGTCCCATCTTGTATCCAACATTGCACTTTTCGTCCTAACCCGACGATACTAGCAATCCCCGCAGTATAACACACTGGCTATACCAGGCCCAGATTCCATTAATTGCTTCGATAGACTTTCTGTCGGCCAAGACCGTCTTTTACAACATTCTTTATACCAACCCTATCTTTAGTCTAACCTTGAAACACTCCCGAGTCTTCCTTTTATACCCACATAGTTTTCCACTGGTCAACTCAGTTCCCACTCAGTCTCCCTTACATACCCCAGATGATATCCTCTACAATCCATCTGCCAGAGTTTCTTATTTCTTCTCAATAAGTATTACTGTCCTCAGCCTCTCAAATGGCACCATTGAGGCAACCTCTTTATGTCCATTACCCTCTCGGAGCATTCACAACACCGAGTCCTTCCAGTTCGCTACTTGCCCAAAGCATAAGCTCGTCAGTCAAATACTCCTCCTTAAGGACTCAGCCTCGAACTTGCAATGTATCGACGCATTCCAGTTCTCCGTTTCCCTCACCATGGGAAATCCATCCTAGCATCCCAAGTCATTCTACGCAGAAGTCACGCCCTCACCTGACCTCCTCTCAGGTGGCATCCTTTCCCTTATGCATACAAAATAACCTCCCTAGTTCCTGTCACCAACTTGATAACTACCTCTTCCATCAGGCTTCTTTCCAATCTCAAATCAGGTGCCCAAGCACTGTCTGGGGTCCTTCTACCTCAAAATTGAGAATCCAACCTCGCTGCGTTCTATCAACAAAAGTACCGTCTTATCAGTCAGACTTTTCCCCTTTTTCTTGGCAATCCAAAAGCCACAACACTATCCGGGGTTCTTTCAACTTGATTATCACGAATCTATCTTTACTAATTCCATCAAAGGAAGCACCGCCCTTGCGGCTCTAGCACTCATGCTCTATACATCAACCATCAGTTCCTCAAACAATATGGCCCTCTCCGCCATCCACATGCAGACCAAAAACTCTTTCCTCAAAGCAGCCCAAATGCCTTAGGTTATTCCAGATCTCATGCCCTTAAATGGGTCGTCATCCAATTCCGGTACATCCGCCAGTATAAATTCCCAAATGAATTATCCAATTCACCAGACCCATTGATCTACGCGGTTGTTACCCCTAACAGTCCAAACCAGACTTACACATTTGCCCGTCTCCACGGTTCTAATCATGTCTTTAAAATCTCTTCTAACCATTCATCATCTAGGTTCTTTCCAACCCAATAAGCCAGTACCTCAGCCCGAGTATCACTTCCAGGAAACTCTCTACCTCAACATTTAACACAACCCTCTAATCAGGATCTCTCATCCTCTTAACCAAGGGTGGAATTAACTCTGCTCGTCTATTGATAAGTCCCTTGCCAACTCGAGCTCTCCTCAAAACCCGAGGATAACACCCCTTAAACCCCTCATATAATACCTTTATCTGTCCATACCTCACAGTGAACCAACACTGGCCACCTTACTGTTGAAACATCGAAATCAGCTATTTCCCCAGAGAAATCCGCTGTTCTTCTATCCCATCTCAACTAACAAACTCCACAGCTTACTCACACACTAGTGACTCACTGCTGCTGCTTTCAGGGATAACTGGAGATCTCAACTCCAACTTATACCTAGAATCCCCTTTCAACACAATATCAGGTCCACAAAACCCTTCTAGGAACAACCAACACGAGTTCATCCGTCAAAACTGACCAAACTCCTGAACTCTGTGGTTCCTACTCTGAACCAAACCACCACTAGGTCCAAATATCCATAGGTATAATGCACACACAAGCCTATACTAGGTCAAATCCACAACGATATACATTCAGCTACCAGATTCTATCACCACTAAGTGTATCCATACTCATCATGCTTCATACAAGCCAATATATAGATATAACATATGAATTTAATCCAGAAAATTCACCACATACACTCAATATGCGAACCATTATGCCAACATTCATCTATATGCATAATAGTATTATTCAGCATGCATCAATCTCAACATGCAATAGTCAAGGGCCAGGCCCTATCAGTATCTCATGCATATGTCATTTCATTCCTCATGCTCCATATAAATAAGCAGGCAAACAGGGCATTCAAACATATATTTAGACATGTCAATCAATCATACCAACCAACCCTGAGTCGAGCTTGTCACTGACAGCGAGCGTACATGTTCGGTCGATCTCCAGAACCAATAAACCTTGGCTCGCTCTGATACCAAGTTGTAACGCCCTACTTCCTTAGAGCCGTTACCAAGTGAGTTTTAAAAGTAAACTTTGTGCAATTAACTCGCTAACCGAGGTTTTGAAACAAAAGTGTGACTAATTAAAAGTTAAGGCTGTAATCTTTGAAAATGCGTCGTTTCATTAAAACTTATATTATTAAACAATTGGGATCCCAAAATAAGGTTTGAAAACTAATTACATCTTGAAATAAGGTTACAGTTGAGAAATCATAGATTATTACAGCCATTTTCGAATAAACCCCCAACCAAAGCAGTCGGGCAGGCCAAACATGTACGCGTCGCTTCACGCTCTCCGTACTCATGGTTGGTTGACTCAGTCATTGCCCTTACCTGCAACACAGAGCACCCGTGAGCCGAAGCCCAGCAAGAAAACTCATGCAGAACATAACATATGCAGTTTATACAGTTTATCATAACAGATAATCCACAGATAAACAAGTCAACCATTAGACTAAGCAAACACGGCCAAGCCGCCCCAGAGCCTTACCGAAGCCTGGGGTATCGGTTCTCACCGCGAGGATAACTCATGTATCCCTTGGGTCCCACCCTGAATATATATCATAACACATGTATCCACCGGGCCCCGCCCTGATTATAGCATCCCATGTGCTAGGTGTTACTTTCGGCCCACGGCCGCCCCGGCTTACGCCGTACTCGGCCCACGGCCGCCCCGGCTTACGCCGTACTCGGCCCACGGCCGCCCCGGCTTACGCCGTACTCGGCCCTTGCCGCTCATTTCATCATAATCACACATATAGTACATTTGAAATAATCATTCACACACATCATGATTCATTTAAGGTTAAACATTTGCACATAATACAATCTGGGGCCATGCCCTAACCTCGGGTGTTATAGTTTTCTTACCTGTATTCCGAGCCTCCTGATGCACTAAAGCTGCGAGCACGGTCCTCCAGCACGAGCCTCACAAAGGACCTAGTCACAACACACAAGAAACATCCCTCATTACTAATCAACCCAAAACCACTTCCCGGGACCAATCCCACACTCCCGGGGCCTCTAAAACCTTAAAACAACACCCCGGAGACATCCCCCGAACCCCCGGAGCAAAGGCCTAAAATTGCCTAAAAATGATGCCCTGAAATTTGCCTTGTGCCGCGGCACCACATCCTTGTGCCGCGGCACCCATCAGACAGAGGCTCCCTTGCCGCGGCACGAAAAACCTGTGTCGCGGCACGCCTTCGCAGACCCAGAATTCTGGGTTTTCTCCTGCGTTATCTCCGAGCTAAAACCTTCCCAAATCAACCCAAACTCACACCCAAGCCCCAAAACCAACTCAAGACTCCAAATAAACCATCCAACAACCCATAACATCACCAAAGACATCTAAACACCCAATCAAATCCCCAAAATCCATATCCTTGATTTCAATTTCAGAAAAATAAAAACTCAAACATCAAACTTAACCCATGCTCAAATTCTTAACCCATAACATAATCAAGCCTTAAATGTGTATAAAATTCCTTACCTCATATGGAGAATCCATCCCTAAGCTTCCTTCATCTCCTAGGTCTCCAACTTCTCCTTCTCTTCTTCTTCTTCTTCTTCTTCCTCATGCCCTAGCTTTTCCCTCTCTTTTCTCTTCTCTTCAAACTCTATCAAGACCAAAATGGTTAAGCCCCAAACCGTGTACCCCATAAAACCAGCTGCCATTTATCTAATTCCCAACCAAATGACCATTTTGCCCCTCCTTGCCTATCCTTTCCCACCTAAACCTCAAGGGTACTTAAGTCTTTTCATTTCTACCATTTTCTTTCTAAAACTTGTTACTCTCAGAAGTAACTAATGGTTACCCAGGTTACTAAATCTCCAATAACCAATACCCGCTAAATCTCAACTTAACCATAAAATTCCCGAGGTACCCCTAGGCTCCTCCCGAGCCGGGTACAAGATCCCGTTGTGACTCTAAAGTTAACTGGCTCTCTAGGACCGTCTCGGCACGTGCATCACAATAAAACACCACACCCACGTTGTACAATTCACAGAATACCATTATCACATATATGCCCTCAGCGGGCTAAAATTACAATTATGCCCTTCAAACACAATCAGGGCCTACATGCATACTAATACACATAGACATGCATCTCAGATAAATAAATAGTCATATAACATGCTTTAAATCATAACCATGCATTTAAATCATTAAAATCACACATATATCCCATCATGCCCTCCTGGCACGCTAATCAAGGCCCTTAAGCCTTATTAGCGAATTTGGGTCGTTACAACTATCCCCTCCTCGTAAAAATTTCGTCCTCGAAATTTTACCTAAACACATCAGTCGGCAACCCGCAACTTGACCATAATATCCAAGGTCCATCGCCTTACTTTAGTTCCTACCAATGCTCTTTCAGGAGAACAATCTTGGCTCGCAAGATCTCGTCTAATAGCCATACCCTGATAGCTTCTTGCTTACACCGTAACCCTGCTGAAACCCCAGGGTCTGCTTAGATTAAAATGGCCAATTCATTGTCTTATTCTTGATTCCAGAGTTACTTAAAAGTCATCACCTCCACCAGGTGGGATCAACTTGTAGGCCCCACTGGCCTAACCCTTAGTGCAACTTCGGAATTTTGTGTTGAATCAAGAGTCAGAACTCTCTCTTCTTTCTCTGAACACCTTACAGATCTCGTCTGTTATTACGCAGAGATGCAACTCTTTCCTTCCAGAGCTTTAATTCCTCATAATTTAACCATTCCCAAGCTCTTTACCCTTTCAAATAGGCAGACGCTCTTGCCCTAAGAATTCCAACCACTTGTCTGGCTTTCACTCTGAACCAATGCCAAAACGTAGTATTCACTAACCTTCACCTCTTACCATGTCCTATGTCGTGTTTCATTAACCAGACACCAGCAACTGCTACCACGACTAACTCCTCAGGGATTACGCTTCCCTTAATACCTCAGGTATTCGCCTACTCAGCGCTCAATTCTTTAAGATGTCTGATAAACTTTCAGACTGCTATTCCACTTGCAATCAACTGATAATCCCAGATTCCCACTCTGTTCTTTTCGTTCTCTAAGTCCATTCCAAAATTTAAACTACTAAAGGGTCTCAATTCGATATCATCGACGCTCCGTCCTGAAACCAGTTCACTCGACCCAACCAACATTAACTCAAACAACCGAGTTAAACTTTTCATGTCCAAATCCCTTACTTAAGGTCTAATGTGGTCTATTCCCATGATACACTACCACATCACCTAAACTCTGTCACCCGCTCAACCCTCCCGGTACAGCGTACCCTAGGAGGTAGAATGATGTCCATTCAGAATCCTCATTCAAAACCACATCCTGCCTGGATCCTTCACTCGATCCTAGTATCCTACTGTACCACCATGACAGGGTCCTTCCCTGTTTCAACTCAAGTCAACACATCGGATTCCATAGCCCAGTGACGCTCACCAGCTAACCCTTACCTATTAACATCATGCCGATCTCGGTCGTTGCTTTGACCACCCCAATACCATCTATGGCGCTATTCTCCGACTGACACACGCCTTACAGCTAGGAGTTCCGCCTCCAATTAAATTTCTCCTCGTCCGATCGAGAATTCAAACACTGATCATCAGTCTGTTACTTTTCACCACAACTGGGTCTCAACGTTAACCTTCTTACTAATACCCACAACTCAAGTACCTTATGCCATACACAACAGTCGACTTAATGTTCCAAGTGTATCAACCATGATCCATTCTGTCGCCTCCCGCAAGGTTCAATCCATCCTCGCGCCAGATGCGCCTGGGCGTGCACAACTCGTGATGCACTCCCTCATTTCCATAACCCTACCATAGATCAGGTCCTTTATGAAATCACTCTTTACCTAACCAAAACACCCGCATATTCCCGCATTACCAGATACTAAACAATCATACCTTGTCTTCTGAATTTCTTTCTGATTTGATACCACTCAGTCCGCCTAACCTCGAGTTTACTGTTCTCCTCATCTCTGATGTAGTTGTCTCCGGAGGTGCTTGTGCAATCGATGACTCGCTTACCAGTCCTGAGATGCTTTCTGTTCTTCAAATGTTCTTCATTAGTTTATCGCGGCTTCAGATCAAATCCTCTCTTACCTGTCCTTTCTCCTTGTAGCTCTAATCTGAGTACTCCTGACGACACTCAAACTAACACTCCGTGGAACCTTACCTGAGACTCCGCCTCCTGGGTGTAAACGTCTTTTGCGTAGTCACTTGCTCACCATTTCTGTCTGGGAGTAATCCACATGTACTGCTCGTGAGCTTGAAGGGGACTTGCCCACACCGTTCATGCATTCTCTGTCTAAAGAACTTACCTGTGCTGTTATAGCTTGAACCATTCCAGAATATTTGTTACCAACTCCTCACACCCTACCCGGTGCAAGCTAGACAATTTCCCGAACTGTCTCTATCCTCGGTTTCCAACTGGTAACCACCAGGTCGTAGATCAACTCTTGGGGACATCGTCCCATCTTGTATCCAACATTGCACTTTTCGTCCTAACCCGACGATACTAGCAATCCCCGCAGTATAACACACTGGCTATACCAGGCCCAGATTCCATTAATTGCTTCGATAGACTTTCTGTCGGCCAAGACCGTCTTTTACAACATTCTTTATACCAACCCTATCTTTAGTCTAACCTTGAAACACTCCCGAGTCTTCCTTTTATACCCACATAGTTTTCCACTGGTCAACTCAGTTCCCACTCAGTCTCCCTTACATACCCCAGATGATATCCTCTACAATCCATCTGCCAGAGTTTCTTATTTCTTCTCAATAAGTATTACTGTCCTCAGCCTCTCAAATGGCACCATTGAGGCAACCTCTTTATGTCCATTACCCTCTCGGAGCATTCACAACACCGAGTCCTTCCAGTTCGCTACTTGCCCAAAGCATAAGCTCGTCAGTCAAATACTCCTCCTTAAGGACTCAGCCTCGAACTTGCAATGTATCGACGCATTCCAGTTCTCCGTTTCCCTCACCATGGGAAATCCATCCTAGCATCCCAAGTCATTCTACGCAGAAGTCACGCCCTCACCTGACCTCCTCTCAGGTGGCATCCTTTCCCTTATGCATACAAAATAACCTCCCTAGTTCCTGTCACCAACTTGATAACTACCTCTTCCATCAGGCTTCTTTCCAATCTCAAATCAGGTGCCCAAGCACTGTCTGGGGTCCTTCTACCTCAAAATTGAGAATCCAACCTCGCTGCGTTCTATCAACAAAAGTACCGTCTTATCAGTCAGACTTTTCCCCTTTTTCTTGGCAATCCAAAAGCCACAACACTATCCGGGGTTCTTTCAACTTGATTATCACGAATCTATCTTTACTAATTCCATCAAAGGAAGCACCGCCCTTGCGGCTCTAGCACTCATGCTCTATACATCAACCATCAGTTCCTCAAACAATATGGCCCTCTCCGCCATCCACATGCAGACCAAAAACTCTTTCCTCAAAGCAGCCCAAATGCCTTAGGTTATTCCAGATCTCATGCCCTTAAATGGGTCGTCATCCAATTCCGGTACATCCGCCAGTATAAATTCCCAAATGAATTATCCAATTCACCAGACCCATTGATCTACGCGGTTGTTACCCCTAACAGTCCAAACCAGACTTACACATTTGCCCGTCTCCACGGTTCTAATCATGTCTTTAAAATCTCTTCTAACCATTCATCATCTAGGTTCTTTCCAACCCAATAAGCCAGTACCTCAGCCCGAGTATCACTTCCAGGAAACTCTCTACCTCAACATTTAACACAACCCTCTAATCAGGATCTCTCATCCTCTTAACCAAGGGTGGAATTAACTCTGCTCGTCTATTGATAAGTCCCTTGCCAACTCGAGCTCTCCTCAAAACCCGAGGATAACACCCCTTAAACCCCTCATATAATACCTTTATCTGTCCATACCTCACAGTGAACCAACACTGGCCACCTTACTGTTGAAACATCGAAATCAGCTATTTCCCCAGAGAAATCCGCTGTTCTTCTATCCCATCTCAACTAACAAACTCCACAGCTTACTCACACACTAGTGACTCACTGCTGCTGCTTTCAGGGATAACTGGAGATCTCAACTCCAACTTATACCTAGAATCCCCTTTCAACACAATATCAGGTCCACAAAACCCTTCTAGGAACAACCAACACGAGTTCATCCGTCAAAACTGACCAAACTCCTGAACTCTGTGGTTCCTACTCTGAACCAAACCACCACTAGGTCCAAATATCCATAGGTATAATGCACACACAAGCCTATACTAGGTCAAATCCACAACGATATACATTCAGCTACCAGATTCTATCACCACTAAGTGTATCCATACTCATCATGCTTCATACAAGCCAATATATAGATATAACATATGAATTTAATCCAGAAAATTCACCACATACACTCAATATGCGAACCATTATGCCAACATTCATCTATATGCATAATAGTATTATTCAGCATGCATCAATCTCAACATGCAATAGTCAAGGGCCAGGCCCTATCAGTATCTCATGCATATGTCATTTCATTCCTCATGCTCCATATAAATAAGCAGGCAAACAGGGCATTCAAACATATATTTAGACATGTCAATCAATCATACCAACCAACCCTGAGTCGAGCTTGTCACTGACAGCGAGCGTACATGTTCGGTCGATCTCCAGAACCAATAAACCTTGGCTCGCTCTGATACCAAGTTGTAACGCCCTACTTCCTTAGAGCCGTTACCAAGTGAGTTTTAAAAGTAAACTTTGTGCAATTAACTCGCTAACCGAGGTTTTGAAACAAAAGTGTGACTAATTAAAAGTTAAGGCTGTAATCTTTGAAAATGCGTCGTTTCATTAAAACTTATATTATTAAACAATTGGGATCCCAAAATAAGGTTTGAAAACTAATTACATCTTGAAATAAGGTTACAGTTGAGAAATCATAGATTATTACAGCCATTTTCGAATAAACCCCCAACCAAAGCAGTCGGGCAGGCCAAACATGTACGCGTCGCTTCACGCTCTCCGTACTCATGGTTGGTTGACTCAGTCATTGCCCTTACCTGCAACACAGAGCACCCGTGAGCCGAAGCCCAGCAAGAAAACTCATGCAGAACATAACATATGCAGTTTATACAGTTTATCATAACAGATAATCCACAGATAAACAAGTCAACCATTAGACTAAGCAAACACGGCCAAGCCGCCCCAGAGCCTTACCGAAGCCTGGGGTATCGGTTCTCACCGCGAGGATAACTCATGTATCCCTTGGGTCCCACCCTGAATATATATCATAACACATGTATCCACCGGGCCCCGCCCTGATTATAGCATCCCATGTGCTAGGTGTTACTTTCGGCCCACGGCCGCCCCGGCTTACGCCGTACTCGGCCCACGGCCGCCCCGGCTTACGCCGTACTCGGCCCACGGCCGCCCCGGCTTACGCCGTACTCGGCCCTTGCCGCTCATTTCATCATAATCACACATATAGTACATTTGAAATAATCATTCACACACATCATGATTCATTTAAGGTTAAACATTTGCACATAATACAATCTGGGGCCATGCCCTAACCTCGGGTGTTATAGTTTTCTTACCTGTATTCCGAGCCTCCTGATGCACTAAAGCTGCGAGCACGGTCCTCCAGCACGAGCCTCACAAAGGACCTAGTCACAACACACAAGAAACATCCCTCATTACTAATCAACCCAAAACCACTTCCCGGGACCAATCCCACACTCCCGGGGCCTCTAAAACCTTAAAACAACACCCCGGAGACATCCCCCGAACCCCCGGAGCAAAGGCCTAAAATTGCCTAAAAATGATGCCCTGAAATTTGCCTTGTGCCGCGGCACCACATCCTTGTGCCGCGGCACCCATCAGACAGAGGCTCCCTTGCCGCGGCACGAAAAACCTGTGTCGCGGCACGCCTTCGCAGACCCAGAATTCTGGGTTTTCTCCTGCGTTATCTCCGAGCTAAAACCTTCCCAAATCAACCCAAACTCACACCCAAGCCCCAAAACCAACTCAAGACTCCAAATAAACCATCCAACAACCCATAACATCACCAAAGACATCTAAACACCCAATCAAATCCCCAAAATCCATATCCTTGATTTCAATTTCAGAAAAATAAAAACTCAAACATCAAACTTAACCCATGCTCAAATTCTTAACCCATAACATAATCAAGCCTTAAATGTGTATAAAATTCCTTACCTCATATGGAGAATCCATCCCTAAGCTTCCTTCATCTCCTAGGTCTCCAACTTCTCCTTCTCTTCTTCCTCATGCCCTAGCTTTTCCCTCTCTTTTCTCTTCTCTTCAAACTCTATCAAGACCAAAATGGTTAAGCCCCAAACCGTGTACCCCATAAAACCAGCTGCCATTTATCTAATTCCCAACCAAATGACCATTTTGCCCCTCCTTGCCTATCCTTTCCCACCTAAACCTCAAGGGTACTTAAGTCTTTTCATTTCTACCATTTTCTTTCTAAAACTTGTTACTCTCAGAAGTAACTAATGGTTACCTAGGTTACTAAATCTCCAATAACCAATACCCGCTAAATCTCAACTTAACCATAAAATTCCCGAGGTACCCCTAGGCTCCTCCCGAGCCGGGTACAAGATCCCGTTGTGACTCTAAAGTTAACTGGCTCTCTAGGACCGTCTCGGCACGTGCATCACAATAAAACACCACACCCACGTTGTACAATTCACAGAATACCATTATCACATATATGCCCTCAGCGGGCTAAAATTACAATTATGCCCTTCAAACACAATCAGGGCCTACATGCATACTAATACACATAGACATGCATCTCAGATAAATAAATAGTCATATAACATGCTTTAAATCATAACCATGCATTTAAATCATTAAAATCACACATATATCCCATCATGCCCTCCTGGCACGCTAATCAAGGCCCTTAAGCCTTATTAGCGAATTTGGGTCGTTACATAGCCCCCAACGTCCAGCTCCTCCGCAGTCAGCTTGGCGTAGAATCTCCTCCTTTCCAGGAGGAACTCGGTAAGGGGGGTTTGAATGAAGGGCCCTGCGACCCGGAAGACACGGTAAGAGACGGGAGCAAAAGATGAATAAAAGAGAGGGGTCCGGAGGAATACTTACCCACTCGCTGGAAATCCAGCAGCAATGTGGGGTTCTTGTCAATAAGGAACCCGGATGTCATGAACTAGTAATGCCTGACATCCGGGGGGTGCCTCCAGGTGCTGGTAGGAGCAGGGTAGCCGCTCCGCGGCTGCAGCCTGTAAAAGCCGTCCAGGCTCTTGTTTTTGACGTTGACCTGCGGCACCAACTTGTAGAAGTACAAGACTTCCGCAGGGGTAGGCTCCGCAATCTCCTTCGCGACACAACACCTTCCACCCAGCAAGCAGGCGGTACGCTTGCGGCAACAGCTGCAACGGTGCGATCCCCACATACGTCAGGAACCGCACGAAATAGTCATGAAGCGGGAGCATAGCTCCCGCGCTGAAATGACCGGCGCTCCAGGCCCCGAATCCTTCCACGGACGTATGCGCCCGTTCCTCAAGCCTGGCCATGCGATTGTGGAAGAGGCCCGGAGTTGATTCGATGCCCAGTCGCGTCTCCAGGAGCAGCATCATCCGGTAGTTTCGGAACGAGTTGGCCGTTACGTCCATTTCCCACCTGTTGCCTGTGGGCGTCTTGGATCCGGGAACAACTACAGGGGCCCTATTGACCTCTTCTTCAGGGTGGAGTGTAACGCCCGTTGCCATGACTGACGATCTGGGAACAAAGAAAGAAAGACGAAGCAGTCAGTACCTAAACCCAAAAAAGTCGGTCAAGGTACAGGGAGTCTCCTAAGGACTGCTTGGAGTCCCGTCGGATCAGGCCTGGGACCCCGAAAAGCCCCGGGACCCTGATCGGGAGAGGAGGCTACTAAGGCCCGCCCATTGTCCGGGAGGCATCCGAATATGGAGAAACCCGAACTAGGCAGCCTTCCTAGCAATTTCTAAAGCCCAGAGCCTAAGCGCATGCACCTAGAGAACATAAGTTCACCAAGTTGGCAAGAAGGTTAGAAAAGACTTACTGTGCAGCGTCGATCGTTGAGGATGATGGTTGTCCCACTGTAAGGAGGGCAGAACCTCGTTCTTGAAGTGGCGCAGCCGGTGCAATAGTTCGTCGACGGGACAAACCCGAGAAACGCCGTCAGGTAGAACAAAAGTTGGGGTTCTGGGAAACAGACGGCGACGCAGAACCAGCAGGCGGCGGTGCATGTCGTCGGCGAGGTCGGACATGCAAAGCTTGAATATCTTTTGCGTTTTCTTAAGCTGGTTCGAAGAGGGGAAAGTGCCAAACGTTATTCTCTTGGTGTATTTATACTAGCCCCAAATTCTGGCCCGCGATCCAACGGACATGTGTCTCTTCATCAGACGGTCAGGAGTCGCTCAGGGACATTTATGAGTCCTTTTCGGGTTGGATCCTCACCGTCTCAGATCCGACGGCCCAGGAGTGGCGGAGGCCGAAGGTCGCCCCATCCTACGGTCCACCTCGTTCCAGGGATATTAATGATAGCCCCCCCGTGCGGATGGGACGCCTCGAGAGTTGCACTGACACCCTAGTCTAGGCCTAGCGACCCTTGGGAGGTCTAGGCGACCCTTCAAGACCCCTGCTTCAGTCACCTGGAAACACGTGTGTCCTTGTCATAAAGCGGGACGAGGGTAAGCGTCCCCAGATCGTGGTAAACGATCCGGGCTAAGCATCCAACCAATGCCTCGGCTCTCTGCCCAGACCCACGATTTCGAGAAAGAACTGGGGAGACGACCTAGAGAGCGCCGAGGGGGCAGTGCAATCCTCCTCCCGGCGAGCCCGGGCGAAGGCTTGGGGGGTAAATGTTATCCCCATTTCTTGCATGGGCTCAGGACCTTCGTCTTGGCCCATTTTCGGGGGCCTGTTCTGCACGCGGCCCCGGCCCACGGTACCTTGATATGGAGAAGGCCCAAGGGGAAGGGCGCGAGCCAGGAACTCTTGACTGGGCCCATGGGTGGTGTCCAGGGTGTCCCTCCGGGTCCATACTCGGCAAGGATCGTCCGGGAGGCGAGCAGAGCATTCCAACCGCCGGGTCCCACGGATCCCCTTCCCGGACACCTGACGCGGTCTGTGCCGATGGTAAACGAAGCAGGACGAAGGTAAATGGACCCGGATCGTCTCACCCCTGGTTGAAGGGCCAGGCGTCCAGGATGCTGACGCCGCCTCACTCCACGTGGGCGTTGTCCCCCACTTTTCACCTGCAGTAAAAGGTCATCTCGGGATTGCACGCCAATGTGTCAGGACTGCGCAGCCAAGTACTCTGACTGGTCTTGTCTCCTGAATCTGCCTCGTGACTCGAACCGATCAGGCCAAAAGCGCCGTTTTGTTGGGCGAGATACAGCTCCGAGGTCAGCCTGTTGGGCCTTAACTAGTTATGGATTTATGAACTTTGTACCTTTTTGTATTGGGCCTCCACTAGAAGGGCCCCTTGTACCCATTTCTCCAATGGGCCCGGATCGGATCCGGCCCAGACCTGGTATTCCCCTCAACTTATAAATATAAGCTGTAGAACAATGTAAAGGAGGTTCAGAGGGGAAAAAAGGCAAAAACTCTGTTAAGATATTGATAGAAAACTCCATTGTAAAAGCTTCTTCTAGCTCTAATATATAGACTCGTGGACTAAGGCTAGTTAATGCCCCAACCACGTAAAAATCCTGTGTCGATCTTCTACTTTCATTATTATTACCAGCAAATATTATTCATTAATAGAGTTGCCGAAAATATCGGTTAACAATTATATTCATTTAATTAATAATAAGATGATGATGAAAATTCAAATTTTGAATTTTGAATTTTGAAATTTAAGTTGTTATCTTTTTCCTTAAAAATATGATACCTTATTTGAATATCTAATTATTAATTAAGTAAAAGTAAAAAACACATATATCAAAATCTCATTTTTCAGGGATAGGCCACACGCATACGGTTTGGATTGCTTTATGAGTGTGGCGCATCTGATTCTATCAGATATTGGTTTTTCATTTTTAATTAATTAATTAAACATTTTAAAAGGGGTTTCAAAATGTAATGTTAGATTTTTGTCTATTATCATTATTATTATAAAAGGTGATTGATTTTTCTTCATTATGATTATTATGGTAATAATATCTATATATTCTATTTGATAGAAAATAGAAGCAACAAGTTTTGACAAGTTTGAGATAGAGAAGAAAAGCTTTCATCTTTTTCACAAAAAGAAAAACCTATTATCACTAGCCTATAATTAAATGTCTCATGTGTTGAGAATACTTTTGATTCAAAAAATTGATCCTTGTTCTCTATGTGCCCACCCACATCTTGAGGTGTAGAGAATGTCTTGGAAGATCTAGGTGTGAGTACTTTAGCAAGGATAGGAAGATTGAAACATATATGAAAAGATTAAAGGATTCTTGATAGTCTTCAAGAGGTAAATCGTTTCGTATTATTTTTTCATATATATATATATTATATATTGATTAACATATTGCATATTAAATGATCCTCATATAAAGATTGTTCATATGAATTTCTTTTGTTGTATACCATTACTGCAATTTTCGCTGCGCACAAGGAACCGTTCCTTACAATTGGTACCAGAGCCATCTTTAATCCCCGCATATGTTATTTACTGTGTGGGTATCATATGCATTTTTATATTATGTGTAATATGTGAATGGATGAATGTTTGTGTATGAATAGTTTATGTTCTTAAGGGTTGCTTTTCATGGTGTTTTTGGGTTAGGAAATGTTCTTAATTTTTTCTAGATATACAAAAATTGTAAACCATTTTGGGGAATATGAATTTTGTAATTTATATTAAATTCTGAAAAATTCTATAATGGCCTAAGCCCTGAGCACAAACCCCGAGGCCCAAGCCGCTGCCCTTGCCCATGTGCACCCAGCCTGCACCCATGTGCACCTGCCCTGCGCCCTTGCATGCGCCCAATGCCCTTGCCCAGTAGCTTGCTCTTGCGCCCTTGCTCAGCGCCTAGTTCCCGCGCCTGCATCCATGCGGCCCAACCTCCTGCGCACCTTCATCCACATCACGGCCAGCTGCAACCCACCATTGACACACCCATTAGGGTTTGTGTCATGTAAACCCTAATGGATGTGTAATTATCCATTTGGGCATGTTTAAGCCCAATATAATTTAAACGTTTTTTAATTATAAATTTTGATTTAATTGTGATGTGTCCAAATTCCAATTGGGCCTCAATAACTCGTTGGGTATTAAAACCCAAAGTTTGATTATTTTAAAACAATTAAAAGGTTATTTAACCCATAATAGTTAATTAAAATGGTAATGACCCAAATACTAAAAGAAAATGTCCAAGATCAAAGGAGTTGCTCTTAAATTAGGCCTTAATTGGTTTAATTATTTTTGTGTATTTTTTGCAAGTGTTGTAATTTTCTAGAAATACCCAAAACATCCAACCCGCTTTTATTTATTTATTAGTTTGAACATGATTAAATTGTTTAATACTTTATCATGCATAATAACATGCCATACATATTATCCACATAGTACATATTAAGCATGCATATTTTTAGAAACATGCTTAAGATTGATTATATGTTTTTATTTGATAACTCATAATTAATTTAGTCTTAATTAGTTAAGATGGTAAAAAGAATTTAAATTTTTTTATTTTCTCATTTAATGTCTATATATTCTATTTGATAGAAAATAGAAACAACGTGTTTTGACAAGATTGAGATAGAGAAGAAAAACTATCATCTTTTTTCACAAAAAGAAAAACCTATTCTCTCTAGCATATAATCAAAAGTCTCATGTGTTGAGAATACTTTTGATTCACAAATTTGATCCTTGTTCTCTATGTGCCCACCCACATATTGAGGTGTAGAGAATGTCTTGGAAGATCTAGGTGTGAGTACTCTAGCAAGGATAGGAAGATCAAAACATATACGAAAAGATTCAATGATTCTTGATAGGCTACAAGAGGTAATTCGTTTCATATTATTTTTTCATATTCATATTATATATTAATTAACATATTGCATATTAAAGGATCCTCATTAAAGATTGTTTATATGAATTTTTTTGTTGTATACCATACTGTAATTTCCGCTACGCACATAGAACTGTTCCTTACATATGTGGGAATAAATTGTTATGTTTTCTTGATTTTCTTGTAGGATTATGAAAAGTCATGGCATCGTCAACAAGGAATGGGAAAGATGATGAAAGGAATAAGTACGATGATGTAGATGCTACCAGTCAAGCACTTCCCATGATTTGTATATTGTTTGTCTTGTATTAGTTTATAAACTATTTTTTGGGATCCTATGTATTTATTAAACTCTTTTAATGAAAAGTATTACTCTTTTGGCCAAAATTCTTAATACCTAACCTTTATTTATTTTAATTACGCGTTGAAGTCCAAATGACTCGCTTAATGAGTTAAGCATTTTTTTAAACACATAGTGTAACAGTCCTAGATTAGTAGGACGTTACACATGCAATTTGAATTCTTTGATGAAAAACCCCTTCTCCCCCAAGTTCATAAATTCCAAATTATTGTGAACAAGTTATCTACTCTTAAAATAACATTGTCAAAATCTTTCCTTGTGGGTGCAATCATAGCCAAACTACCTCCATCATGGAGAGGCTATAGGAAGAAAATCCTCCATAAAAATGAGGAAATTTCTTTGGAAGATATTCTACAACATTTGAGGATTGAGGAGGAGTCTCACTCTAGAGAGAAATGTGTGGATGAGTCCAATGGAGGGACCTCAAAGGCCAATGCTATAGCCAAGCCTGCTTACCCCAAGGGTAAGAGTCGCAAGAAGCCCCAAAGCAAAAAAGAAAACCCTATAGGTCTTAAGAGGAATGACAGGAAATTAAAGAATTTTGAGGGACCTTGTTTTGTGTGTAGCATATGAGGCCACTTAGCTAAGGAATTTAGGTTTAGGAAGGCCTACAATAACAACAATGGACCTAACGTTAATACAATCGAAGAGAAATCGGTTGCAACATTGAGTGAAGTCAATGCCATCCAAGGGTAGTACAAGGGTGGTGGTATGATACTTGTGCCACCATTCATGTGACATATGATATTAGGATTGGTTTAATACAAAGTAAATTTTTTTATGCACAAAGAGTTACAAAAATTATAACGTTTTCACTAAAGTCAACATGAGCGAGTTGACTTTTGTTGTAGGCATTTAAAAATTATCTTTTTGAGTAAAAAGTTTTTCTTTAGAGTATATAAGAGTACCCAAAAAGTTTGGAGGCATTTGGAGGTGTTTTTGGTCGATGTGCAGGGTGAAAAGTTAGTGGAAAGGGCATTGCATCGCCTGAACAGGCGATGCAACACCCCTTACACTGAATTTTGTCCGTATGGAGTCGTACAATTACGTGTTTTTAGCTCCAAAACTTATTTGAAAATGCTCTAATCTCATTGGTTAACACTAATGATGGTTCCTACACTATTTAATTTTAGTGAATTGATCATTCTACACTCTCTCTCTCTCTCTCTCTAAAAATCTATCTCTAAAACCCTCTCTCTAACTCATCAAGATTACTAATTTTCTCCAAGATCTTCATCAAGAAAGCTTGACTTGTTTGAAGACTAAGGCTTGTTAATCCCAATCTCATTCCACTAGCTTAAAGCAATCTCTTATGGGAGGCTAGGAATAGAGAATTTTGGACAACAATTCCAATTGTGTCAAGCCTTTTGTCATCTCTATTGTTTATCACATAAAATCATAACCATATGATTTTATGTAACTAGGATTTTTCTCTACAAAATCATTTTCTTTCCCTTGATCTAATTTGTGTTATTCTCCCATTGTGTATATTGTTATATTTTGATTAATTATCTTAAATTACAATATTCTATTTGTGTTCACAAGACATAATCCCAACATATGAAAGGTCTTTGATAAGTTCATTGCTATATATATATATATTGCAAGTTCTTTCGTAATTGGATGATGCTAATTTTGTGTTCTAAGAGATTTTAGCTTCATTTGTAAGTTTTCGAAATTTAAACTAAGTTGCAATTTTTGTTGATAACATTGATATATTTGATACAATTTTGGTTTAAGAATTTTATAGGCTACAAAGGTGTTGCTAGATGAAGTTGAGATGTAATTCTAATGTGTTTTGAAGTCTCTAAGCATATATGGTGATGTTGTGGTGGATGAAGCTTGAGTAGTGACTTGCAAAATCAAGTGAAGTGAAATTTGGAGTGTTGGTTGCAGCTCAAAGAAGTGGTGGCCACAACCTAATTACAAGGTGTTTACCGAGTTTTTCAGAAACTAGAAATATGTTATGAAATAAAAGCTGGAAAGAAAGGATAAAAGATGAACAATCTCATTTTTTACGTGGTTGGGGCGTTAATGAGCCTTAGTCCACGAGTCACTAGTATTAGGATTTAAAGAGTTTTGACAATGGAGTTTTTCTACAAGTTTTAGTAGAGTTTTTACTCACAAGAGAAATTCTGGGATCCTTGCTACAGTGCACAACTAGTCCTATTTATAGGCAGTCAAGCTGCTTGGGTCGACTAATCCGGGCTCAATAGGGATGTAATTATAATTTTCTCGCTAACAGAGCCATAATACAAATAATGTAACTTAATTAGATGTTATTAATCTGGGCCCATTGGGCCAGCTTAGGCGTGGCCAAACCTTACATCTACCCATTGTACTTTAGCACGGAATGGTCTGCGTGGGCTACTAAGGGGATCCTAGGGACATGATCTGTCAGAGTAGTGGCAGTACTATTTCCTAGGAACAGTGTACATCCCGTGCATACCCTCTTCTGCAGGTTAGTTGAGGAGACCAACTGCCAAATTTCGTGGGGACAGGTTAGCATCAGAGAAAACTAGGCTTCCCATATCTGGACGTCTAGTCCGGGTTCGTTTACTAATTTCCCAGTTTATTTATCAGAGTCTTGGTTCGTTCACCAGGACCCGGGTTCATTTTCCAAGGTGGACATTGTGGTGGTGGAGATCTCCCCTGGATCCTTGGTAAGGTTTGTCTCCAGTGACCAATTACTCTGCCACTTTAATTAGCATCCTAAAGGATGTAGGTTGGTCGTGGCCGGGGAGATGAGTTGGGCATGCATCTCAGTCCCGGTTCCTTCATTATGCTTGCGCCCATTGGAAGTCATTGGACTCGATAGTGTTAGGCCTATCAGGTTTTCCTCCTTCCCTGTTCATTGGGCTCAGGATGGGCCCGAACCTCTTAAGAGGGCCCACAGACCCATTGGATCATGCCACGTGTTACGTGTGGAAAATAGGGATAACACAAGGAATTAGGATTTTGGAAATAACAAGTTTTGGCCATGGCGAGTACTTCTTTAGGTAGCGGCCAAAATATGAATTTTTAAGAGACCACGTGAACTGGTCACGACCACTACTTTTCTAGGCCGAGGCTCAAGGTGGTTTTTCTCAAGCATCAGGCACACTGGCCGCGACAACCACTTTTCCAGGCCGCGGCTAGTCAATGCGATTTCAATTTCTTTTATGTTATTTTTAATTAGATTTTAAAGAGGATTATAAAAGATTTAGGCCTAAGTTTTTTTAATTAGTTTTTGATTGAAGAATTCTGGAGATTAGAAGAACAAAGGAGAGAAGAGGACAACAATCTTTCCTACATAAAACTAGTTTTCTTTCTTCTTCTCTTTAAAACTCTTTAATTTCAATTATGATTATGTTATTGGTTATGTTTGTAATTATGGAGTAATCTTCTTTTAGGTTAAGGGTTATTTCAAAACCCCAAACATGAATTCTTGATTTTCAATAATGAATGTTATTTCTTGATTTCTCCAATGTTAAATTGCTTCTACTCTTCTATGATTAATGTTATGGAATATGTGATATCTTGTTAGATGGCCAACTAATTAGGATGTTTCATTGTTCTACTATCATCTTAGTAATACTATTCACCTAATAGTTTAGGGTTCTAAGTGTATGTGATGATTTGCAATAAATAGTATTGTCATAGGTATTATTGAGTGTGATGAAGTTTAGAACCTAGGTTAAAAAAATTATATCCTAAATTGATTTATTGCTTAGATTAACCTATATCCACAAAAATTAATGTTATTCTAGGCTAAATAGATTACATGCGTCATGGATCTATTGCTTGGTATAAAGATTTAATTATTGAGTGCTTCGCCTTGATTAATTGTAATTGGGAGATTGGGATAATTGATTGCTTCAACGTTATCTACGGGGTTAATAATTTAATTGGGAAATCAGAATAATCTTTATTATTGTTGGTCTTGAATGATTGTGGAGGGTGGAGAACGAATCTTAATTTTTTCTTTAAATCGTAATATCAACTCATTATTACTTTTATGTTTATGTTATTTCAGTTTCAATTTGAGAAAAAAAACCCCTTCTTTAATTTTTCGTTTTTAATTATTGAATAATAATTTGAATGTAGTCCTCGTGGGTTTGACTCGTATTTACTTTTATACTGATATAATTGGCAATACTAGAAATAAAATAATAATTATGAACACCACATATTGGACATGATCCTGAAAGACCCATGCCTCACGCAAGGACTTCGCGAGTCTGACCCGTCTCGCCCCACGCGAGGCCTAGGCACACTTCGCCTCGCCCACCTCACTGAAGGTCCTACAGACCCATGCCTAGGTTCCGCGCGCCTAGGCACCTCGCGCCACCAGCCACGCACCTAAGCGCCTCGCACCATCAGCCAATCACCCAGGCACCTAATGCCACTAGCCGCGTGTAGCACTCATGCGAGGCGCCTCTCGCGACCCTATCGCTCCCCAACGTCTCGCGAGGCCCCTACCGTGCATACCATACGCTGCTGTGTGTGAGGCCCTCGCACGTCAGCATCTCGCAAGGTGCACGCCTCATCTTGCGCCGAGGGTGTCGTGGGGTCATGCCGAAAGTGTAGCAGGGTCGCGCCGAGGGAGTCGCGAGGGTCTCGCGAGGCGCACGCCTCGTCTCACACCGAGGGTCTCGCAAGATCACACCTAAGGTGTCGAGGGGTCGCGCCGAGAGAGTCACGGGGTCATGCCAAGGGTGTCGCGGGGTCATGCTGAGGAAGTCGTGAGGGTCTCGCAAGGCGCACGCCCCATCTCGTGCCGAGGGTGTCGTGGGATCACGCCGAAAGTGTAGTAGGGTCGCGCTGAGGGAGTTGCGAGGGTCTCGCAAGGCACACACCTCGTCTTGTGCTGAAGGTCTCGCGAGATCACGTCGAAGGTGTCGAGGGGTTGCGCCGAGGGAGTCGCGAGGCACATACTCGCCTACGATGCCATACCTTGCGCCTAGGGTCGAGAGGCCCCTCTCATCTCATTTTCATAGGACCATCTCACGAGGTCCTTGATTGCCAGGCATATTTGAGTAACATATAAGGATTTCAACACTTGAAGCCCTTGGGAATAAGGTACCTTATGAGGGTGAAAACCTGTGACTCGAGGAGCTTGTACAAGTACGGAATGCACCTACGAACCAAGATGAGTTGGAGTACAGAAACGATGTACATGCCAGAAAGGCAGTGGTCGTACGAGTAAGGTACCTGATGTGGTCCTCATCAGCCAATCTCTGATACTCGTACTAAGCAAGTAGTGGAGGCACATTCGAGCACTAAAGTGGAGGTGCTCCCACAGACTCTGGCTATGTACTGAAGCCGACACCACAACCTTCTGCTCCACAATGACCTGTGCCACGACCTTGACAATGTACATACGTACAATCTTGTACCCCGGGACCACAATGTATCAGGGGCCATTAGAGCCCCACTATAAATGGATCTTCTCTTCTCCATCTAATGGGTTGAAATTTTTGTATTATCAGACTATTCTAAGAGCCATATACAAGTTCTTCATCTATTGTTGTAACGACCCAAATTCACTAATAAGGCTTAAGGGCCTTGGTTAGTGTGCCGGGAGGGCATGATGGGAATTATGTGTGATTTTTATGATTAAGACGCATGATTATGATTTTAAGCATGTTATATAATTATGTGAATTATGTTATGTGATAATTATGATGTGTGAATCGTACCACGTGGGTGCTGTGATACCAATGTGATGCACGTGCCGAGACGGTCCTAGGAAGCTAGATAGTGGTAACTAGTAATTTGGTAACCTGCGTAACTATTAGTAACCATAGAGAGTAACAGGTTTTATGGGGAAAGTGGTAGAATTGCAAAGCTGGTAAAAGGACGAGTATGCCCTTGGGGGTTAGTTAGGAAGGGGTATTAGTGGAAGGGTAGAATAGTCATTTGGTAGGATAAATGACCATTAGCTGAAGGGAAAAGATCATAAACGTTATTTCATTTGGGACATGATTGAGTTATGCTGAATATGGAGACCTAGAAATAGAGAAAAAGAAAAGAAGAAGAAGGAAGCTGAATTTGAGTCTTGGAAGGAAAATCAAGAGGGTTGAAGTAATCAAAATCAAGCTTAAGCCAAGAATATTCAGAGGTAAGATTTTGGTTATGGTATACCTAAGTTTCAAGTCTGATTTTTGGTTGATAAGTGTGAATTGAAACAAATTGGTGGCTGGTGTTGTATGAACTCAGAATTGGGTAATCAAAGGGGAAGGAGGTTTAAAGCTAGAGGTTGGACTCACCACTCAAGGTAAGGTTTCTGTGTAATTATTAGGCTTATTTCTGTTAAGGTTTAGGGAGTTTGGAGTTTGGAGTGTGGTTTGTGTTTGGGTTTAAGTTGTTTTTAATTCTCTGGTTTGAGTTACAAAGCATGAAACTCAAGAGTGAATCTTGGGAATAGTTGTGTGAATGGGCTTGAGTATGATGTTTCTAGGTTGCTGTGGGGTTTATTAAGGATCTAGAGTTGGTTTTGGGACTTAGGATGGAGTTTGGGGTGATTTGGAGTGAGTTAGGCTGGGGAAAAACGCGAAGGAAAACCCAGAATTCTGGGCCTGCGAAGGCGCGCCGCGGCACAGTTTTAGCGTGCCGCGGCACGAGGCCCCTGACTTGCTGGGTGCCGCGGCACAATAAAGCTGTGCCGCGACACAAGGCCAATTTCAGGACATCAATTTTGGCAATTTTGGCCCTTTGCTCCGGGGGTTCGGGGGATGTCTTCGGGGTATAGTTTTAAGGTTTTGGGGGTTCCGAGAGTGTGGGTTAGGTTCCGGGAAGGTAGTTTTGGATTGGTTAGTGACAAAGAATGTTTTATTTGCGTTGTGATTAGGACTTTGGAAAGGCTCGGGGTAGAGGACCGTGCTTGCGGCCACGTGGCATCGAAAACCAGTGAATTGAAAGGTAAGAAAACTGCACCCGAATGTATGATTGTAATGGGACTAAGTGCTCCCGAGAGTTGTATTGTGTCAATGTTGGTATTATGCCAAGGGACACGTAAAAGCGGTCTAAGAGTACCGTACATGATTTTAGCGCACGGGGTGTGAATTGGCCACTGGGAGCCAGAAACAATAGGATAACAGAGGGAGCAGCCTGTGAGCGCTAGCCCTGGTTATCGTCTGTGCATTATGTATTATGAGCTGAGATGCTTAGTATATGAAATACTTGACTGATGATATACATGAGTTTATGAGATGCTTAGTATGTGAAATACTTGACTGATGATATACTTGAGTTTATGAGATGCTATATGTGTAATTGACTTGTTTGCTAGTTGTTCATGCTCTGTTGTTGCTGTGTTTTCTTGCTGGGCCTTGGCTGACGGGTGCTTCGTGGTGCAGGTAAGGGCAAGAGCAAGCTGGACCAGGCCTGAGGTGGAGAGCTCCGCGGTGAAATGTACATAGCCAGCTGTTCGATCACCATGGTCGAGGAGTGTGTCAGGACAGGGAATTACCTAACTGCTCGTTTTTGCCTTAATATGGCCAGTCAATGTACTTAAACTTTGTAACTTTTGTAAATGGCTTTTAAACTGTCATTTTTGGGATCCCATGTAAATAAACAATGTTTAGTAATGAAAACCTAACTTTTGAGACCAAAACACTTTTAACCCTAGTTCCTCTACTGTTTCAGTAACACGCTTTTACTTTAATGACTTGATTAGCAAGTCTGGCACTTTATAAACACACAGTGTAACGGTCTTGGCTATCCAGGGCGTTAAAATTGTACACTTGAAAATTTTCTCCAAATTTCTACAAGTTCTTTTGCATTCATTAAGTTCTGATTAATTCTTTGAGTTTTCCATCCATATTTCGTTGACGAGTTTCGGCTGTCAATAGTTTGGCGCCGTCTGTGGGAAGGATAAGTGCCAAGCCATTGTTCTTCCATTCCTTCCGGCAAGAAAAGATGCCAAGACACTCTAAATGATTGAGAGAGCCACAAGAGGTGGAGGTCCACCTCGACGGAGATTAGTTGAAAGCCTCCATGAAGAATCCTTCGCCACCCAAAAATGTGGATGCACCAAAGGAGCCCATGATTCCTGGAGATGAAAGGGAGGCTTCATCCCCAGTTGTTCAGCATGATGAGAACCATCCACGATCCGTGGCTGCTCCCGTGAGAGATACCAGAGAGCTTCTGCCCCCAAGGCCACCACGGGTGCCGAACTCCGGCCGGCAAGATCTGGGTCCATTAATGCGCAGGCCGGACAAGAGTCACCGAGTGCATTCTATAAGCTCGAGCTCTAGGTCTCAATTTTACGAAGAAGAGATAAGGGAGTTGCACTGGAAGAACCAAAGGCTAGAAACCACCTTAGAAAATATGCATGAGGTGTTGAACGACCTGCTACAAGGAAAATCAAGCGTGCCCCTTCCTAGACAAAAGGAAAAAGGCCCAGACCGTGGAGAATGGGAGGGCTCTGCTCTCCACTAGTAATACCCCTCGGACAAAGCAGCGTGAACATCCTAGGAAGGAGAAGTAGCCCTAGAGGCCAGAGCAGAAGAACAACGCTAACCCTCATAATGAAGCCAAAGTCACCTCTAGGGAGGCGCCACCTGACCTAAGGGAAAAGCTGAATAGAAGGAGGTCAGAAGTAAGGACAACACCTCTTGTGGCCCCTCCGAAGGGTATAGAAAAGAGAAAGGCTGACTCTATCGAGCTGAGGGACTCCTTGAATAGGAGGCGACTGGAGCTAGACATCGAGATGAGGAGCCTTCGGAGCAAGATCGTCATGACGTCTGGGGGGCACATTACCGATGAAGAGTTCAACTACGAGTCACCCTTCACGCGAGAAATCCAGTTAGAACGGCTCCCGGCTAACTTTAAAGAACCTCATATGATCCCTTATGAGGGAAATACAGACCCCAAATACCGTCTAGATGCATTCAATGGCCTAATGAAAATGAGAGGAATTAATAGCAGAGCCAGGTGTCACTACTTCACTATCGCGTTAAAAGGACCTGCGTACAAATGGTTCAAAAGACTCCGACCAGGGTCTATTAGGTCATGGCAACAATTTTCCGACGAGTTTCTCCAACAACATCATGCTGTACGCGATTATATCCTACTGGGCACTAGCCTCGCTAATATAAAGCAAGGTGAAGGAGAGAGCTTGAAGAGCTACATCCACAAGTTCAACATGGAGGTGGCAAAAGTGGGAAGCCTGACCAGGGGAGAACTCAAGATAGCGATCACGGCCGGAGTGCGCCCAGGCAGTAAGATTTGGGATAATATGCTCAAAAGGGAGGTCACAGACTTAGACGATTTCTACGAGTGGGCACAAAAGTACATTCATGTCGAAGACGGCCATGAGAACTTGAAGGCATCACTTGTCAAGCCCTCAGGTCCTGAAAGTTCAAATGATGCAAAAAAGAAAAGGTTGTTTGTAGGCCCAAGAGATGACCACCAGAGGAAGCACCAACACGGAGGTAATCCTAGGCAAACATCCCACACCTTCTACACCGACCTAACACATACTAGGGAGCATATCTTCATAGCAAATGAGAATCAAGTCCCATTCAGGAGACCCCCACCAATGAAGAGAGATCAGTCAAAGAGAGACCCTGGAAAGTACTGTCAGTATCATAAAGACATTGGGCCACACCACCGCGGAATGCACTCATTTAAAGGTGGAAATAGAGGAACTCATACGCAGGGGGCACTAGGGTAGATACGTTCGAAGAGAAAATGAAAGACCACCCTCGCCATGGGCGCGGGATGTAGCCCCAGAAGTGCAAGGAGAGGCGACGACGATCTTTGGAGGACCAGGATTCGGAGGAGAATTGAGAAAAGGGTGAGATAGGTACGCCAAGGAAGCTAGACGAAGCCCACCCTCATGCATGCTAAGCTTAGAACAACGACCCCGAAAAACTTTAAAGGGGAAAATGACCCAGTAACCTTCAGCGAAGAAGACTCGCAGGGTGTGCATTTCCCTCACAATGACCCCTTGGTGTTGATTGTTTAGCTTGCAAACATGAGGGTACATCGGGTCCTGGTGGACAATGGAAGCTCTGTAGACATCCTATATCGCCCGACCTTAGAGAAGATGGGACTGGGTATCAAGAACGTAAAGCCCTGTAACTAGGGGTGGCAATTCGTGTAAACGTGTCAGATTCGTGTCGACACGATTATGACACGACACGATTAAGGTAAACACGAACACGACACGATTATTAAACGTGTCAAAAATACAAACATGAACACGACACGATTATTAAACGGGTCAACACGACACGAACACGATAACACGATTATGACACGATTAATCATAATTATACGAAAAAAATCAGAAAACCTATGTAAAGTATTCGTGTTATCGTGTCTGACATGATTATGACACGACACGATTCTGACATGACACGATTAAGGTAAACACGAACACGACACGATTATTAAACGTGTCAAAAACTCAAACACGAACACGACACGATTATTAAACGTGTCGTGTTCGTGTTTACCTTAATCGTGTTGTGTCGTGTCGTGACCCAAATTTCCACCCCTATCTGTAACACCTCCCTGTATGGGTTTACAAGAGACTCGATACAACCCCTGGGCACAATTGAGTTAGCCCTCACCATGGGAGAGCCACCTAGAGAGACCACTGTAATGACAAATTTTGTTGTTGTAAGCTGTTCCTCGGCCTTCAACGTGGTATTAGGGAGACCCTTCCTGAGAGAATTGAAGGCGATAACCTCAGTATATCACTTGGCCATAAAATTCCCAACTCCTGGGGGGTGGCGAGCGTGAAAGGGGAGCAGAAAGAAGCAAGGGAATGTTATAACACGTCCCTTTGCATAGCCATGAGACCTCCATAGCTTATGGAAATGGTAGTGCATGGGAGCACAAACCCGAGAGAGTTCAACCCCAAAGTCACTGAGGAGATCAGAATCGATGGTTGTGCATACATGCCTGATAGGGAACATCGGGTAAAGCTCCACTTTTAGTATGATAAATCAAAAGGGTTACCATAGTTAGCCCCCCAACAACTATGAATTAGAGGGGAAACTTAGATGCCTTGATATGTAGTAAGAACATCATCGCCACAAACACCCAGAGCCGGCCTCACCTTAAGGCCAGTGAGGCAGCTGCCTAACGCCTAAAATATAAAAGGCCCATTTTTTTATACCATCATATACATATATTAAATATATTTCAAAATTTAAAGTATTTATTATACACAGTTAACTTTTGAAGTTTTTGTAACGACCCAAATTTGCTAATAAGGCTTAAGGGCCTTGGTTAGCGTGCCTGAAGGGCATAATGGGAATTATGTGTGATTTTAATTATTAAGATGCATGATTATGACTTAAAGCATGTTATATGATTATTTGAATATTTGAGATGCATGACTAAGTGTAATAGTATGCATATAGGCCCTGATTAGGTTAGAAGGGCATAATCGTAATTTTGGCAAGTATGGGCATAACTGCTTTGATATATGTGATAATTTTTGAGACCACATTATTATGTGGATATATCTGTGATCTGTGACTCGGGACGATCCTAGTGAGCAAAGTAGCGAAAAAGTCATGGCGGGGATTTATACCCGGCTCGGGGTGAGCTTAGGAGTATAAATGGGAATTTAGGGAATATACTGGAGTCTATCTTGACATTGAGGAATACTATTGGTGGTTAATTAGGTATCGGGAATTAAGCGGGAAATATTAGAGACACTTGAGGAATTAGCGGGAATTGGGTAAAATGACTAAAATGCCCTTAAGTGGATTAAAGGGTTTAGACTTAATGGGGAGGGCATACTAGTCATTTGGCTTACAGAAGTTAAGTAATACCAAGGCTTTATGTTAGTGGGATTTGTAGAATATTATAGAAGTCTGAAAAGGAAGGAAAAGGAAGGGAAAAGAAAGAGAGAAAAACAGAGAGAGTTTCTCTCAGTCGATTTACATTTCCTTCACCTGTTTCTTGAGGATTTCTGGAGTAAAGCTCAGAGGAGAGCTGGGATAATTAAGCATCAAGGATCCTAGTCTATGATTGAGAAATTGGCAGAGGTTAAGCAAGGATTCATCAGCACTTGAGGTAAGACACTAGAGTTCTTCAATTTCTATTTCTGGTTTTTGAGCTATGGTGCTTAAGTTGAATTGGGTAGAACCTTAGGAAATTCAGGCTTAAGGCTGAGGAGAAGCAATCCAAGAAGGTCTAGAGACAGCTTGTGGTCGAAATTCTATCAAAGGTATAAACACTAAACTCTAACTTTGTTGTTCAGCTGGTTTTTACTGAGTTTTAGAGCTTAGGAGTGGCTATGGTGAATTCTGAGTTTGTGGATGCATGTGCCTGAGTTCTAGATGTTTGGGGTGCTTGGGATGAGTGGAGTATTGTCATGAGGTTGTTTTTGAGTTTGGGAAAGAGTTGGAAGAGTTTTGGTTCGAGTTGGTTCGAGAAAATCGCAGAAGAGGAAAATTGGTGTAAGTCTGTCTGTGACTAGCTCTACAGCGCTAGCCTTTGGGCGCTGTAGCGCTAGGCCATGATGCTGAGGGGATTCTGGCTTCTATTTGTAGCACTGTAGCGCCCTCCCATGAGCGCTGTAGCGCTACCCTGTGTTCTGAAGGGGATTTTGGGGTGTTTGCAAGGGTTTTTGACCTAAGGTTTGGGGTTTGTTTCCACCACCTTGTTTGGTGGAACTAGGACTTCCCGGGGGCTCGGGATTGGCCCCGGGGCTGGGTTTTGGACTTGAGCATTGATGATGACTTTGGCTATGGTTGTGTTTAGGTGAGCGCTAGGGCTCGAGGGGGATCGTGCTCAAGGAGTCGAGAGACCAAAGCCAGTGAGCTGAAAGGTAAGAAAACTGCACCCGATTATATGTTTGTGATGGGACTAAGTGCTCCCGAGAATTGTATCATGTCAATGATGGTATTACGCCATGGGACATGTAAAGCGGCCTAAGAGTGCCGTACATAGTATCTGCGCGCAGAGCGCAGCTTGGCCACTGGAAGCCGAGAATATTCACTGAGCTAGGCTTAATCAGGCCGGAGTCAGTGGGATAATGGAGGGAGCAGCCTGAGAGCGATAGCCCTAGTTATCATTTGTGCTATGATATGTGAATTGAATTGAGAAGCTTAGTATGCTGAATACTTGGTCATGCTGAATGATTACATGTTTGAAAACTTATGATGCAATGTGAGTTATGGACTTGTCTGTTGATTGCTTATGCTCTGTTGTTGTGTTTTCTTGCTGGGCCTTGGCTCACGGGTGCTACGTGGTGCAGGTAAAGGCAAAGGCAAGCTGGACCAAGCCTGAGATGGAGAGCTCCGAGGTGAATTGTACATAGCCAGCTGTTCGATCGCCATGATCGAGGAGTGGATCGGGACAGGGACTACCTAACTGACTGTTTTGCCTTAGCATGGATTGTTATCATATCTGACCCTTACAACTTTTGTAAACGAGTTTTAAACTTGTATCTTTTTGGGGTCCCGTGTAAAGGATAATGTTTCTTAATGAAGATATGGCTTTTGAGACCAAACCATTTTTAACCCTAGTTCCTTTATAGTATCAGTAACACAATTTTGTTTAAATGACTTGATTAGCAAGTCTGGCACTTTATAAACACACAGTGTAATGGTCTTGGCTATCCAGGGCGTTACAGTTGTTTTTTAAATATTTTTTAAACTTTAAAGTGGTGAGTCATGAGTTATACGGTTTAGTGAGAAAAAATAGGTACTGATTAACTTCTTTTGACTTTAATTTATTTTATTTTTCATTTCCAATGTAATAGCAGTATATATATTCTAATGTTATTTTTTTTCTTATTAATAGAAGTTGTCATTTATTATAGGTTAACGTTTCAAATTATACCGTTGGTTTGGTAATTGATAGATTTAATTTTATTAATATATCCTTAAAATATTTGTGTATATATATTCCTATTACAATTTTCATAATACACTATTTTATTTCTCTTATTCTCTAAAAGGGAAATTCTCTCATATGCATTCTTTCTTTAAGCATTTGGATTCAAGAATCAAAATCTTTCTTCATAATTTTGCTAGAAAGCAAAAATCTCCAGGCTCTAGGTTATATCATTCTTACTTATTTGTTTATAATATTTTTCAAATAATATTTTATATTGTTATTATTGTTGTTTTTTTTTATTTCTATCTTGTTATATTATTTTGATTTGCTTGCTAGTTTGCTTATTCTATGTAATAGTTTTAGAGTCAGAAAAAATATGTCTAACCGAAAATATGCTTCAGGATATGAGAAACTAAAAAAGAATAGAAAGTTTAGTTCAATCACAAAAAGGAGCTCTTGATAAATTTATTTTAAGTAGCAAGAATGATGCATTGAATTTGAGTAGTGAAACAATTGAAAAAAATAATTTGAAATCACTAGAGGATGAGGAAATTATTGTAGAAAAGAACATAGAGAATGAGAATGATGATGGACAAGAAAATATTAATGAAAATGAAGTTGATATAGAAAGAAAAGATGTTCATGATAATTTGAGTAGTGATGTTTCTTATAATATTTATGATCCTGGAAGGTGGAAAATTATTGATACTAAATTAAGAGATTTGTTAGTAAAAAAGGTCCAATTAGAATAAATGATATAATTTTTCCAAAAGATGAAAATTCTAGGCATTTTTCCACTTTTTATTACATGAGAAAATTATCGAATGGAGAAACATATGATAGAAGATGGTTGGTATATTCTAAGGATTTTGACAAGGTGTATTGTTTTGTTGCAAATTATTTCATTCTAATTCTACTAATAATATGAATCAATTAGGCAATGAAGGAATTAAGGAATGGAAAAATCTTGGTGCTAGGCTTAAAACACATGAAACAAATAATGAGCATATAGTTAACATGAATGCTTGGATTGACTTAGAATTGAGACTTGCAAATAATAAAACAATAGATAAAAGTGTGCAAGAACTAATTAATAAGGAGAAGGAACATTGGAGGAATGTTTTAGTAAGAATAATTGCTATTGTAAAAAGTCTAGCTAAGAATAATTTGACATTTCGTTGAAATAATGAAAAGATCTACCAAGAGAACAATGGATATTTTTTGAGTTTAATTGAAATGATTGCTGAATTTGATCCAATTATGCAAGAACATGTTCGACATATTCAAAATAGTGAAATTCGAAATAGTTGATTCAATTATTAGCGAGTGAAGTGAAAAATACAATTTTGAAAAAAGTCAAAAAAGCAAAATATTTTTCAGTTATTCTTGATTGTACTCCGGATTTAAGTCATCAAGAAAAAATATCTCTTATATTGAGATGTGTAGATATCTCAACTAGTCCAATAAGAGTGGAAGAATAATTTTTGGGATTTTTAAAAGTGGATGATACTAAAAGGTCTTTTTAGTGAACTCTCAAAAGAAATTGAAAATTTGAAACTTGACATCAATGACATAAGAGGACAAGGATATGATAATGGATCTAACATGAAAGGAAAGCACCAAGGTGTACAAAAGAGATTATTAGAGTTAAATCCAAGAGCATTATATGCACCTTGTGGTTGTCATAATCTTAATTTAGTACTTTGTGATGTTGCTAATTCTTGTGTTAAAGCTGTATCATTTTTTGGTGTTTTACAACGTATATATATTCATTATTCTCTTCTTCACCTAAGCGATGGACAATATTGAAAAATAATATATCTACTTTGATTGTGAAATCATTGTCTTAAACTCGTTGGGAAAGTCGTATTGAAAGTGTTGAGGCAATTAGATTTCAAACTCCAAAAATAAGAGATGCTTTGCTTGAACTAGCAGAAACAAGTGATGAACTAGAATTTTGAATTTTTGTTAGGCATGACTATTTGGTTTGATATTTGTTTGCTGTCAATTCATTTAGTAAAAATTTACAATGTAAAAGTATGGATATTAACAATGCTATAAATTAGTTAGATGGCCTTCTTTCTTATTTTGAAAATTATAGGAAAGATGGATTTGTTTATAGGAAAGATGGATTTGTTTCTGCTATGATTTCAGCTAAAGAAATTGCAAATGAGATGGAAATTGAGCCTAAATTTTGTGAAAAACATGTGATTCGTAGGAAAAAATAATTTGATGAAATAATTGATGAAGATGATATAGTAAAATCTGCTGAAGAAGAAAGTATTCACGTGGCTAAGTGCTGGTTTTTCCCTCTCCCATGGAAAAGAAGAAGAAACCACTACGGAAGCCAGTTTCTCCAGTAGGAGAGCAAGAGCAACAGCTGAATCCGGAAGAGAAACTGACAATTGATGGCCTGGACAACAATTGAGTGGAGGTGTGTAAGGATTTTGCTGAAATAGGGGTAGATGAAGAAGGATATGAAGAGTTCAGGGTTCGTCCTTGTGACGAGAACTTAGGGTTAGGTGATTTAGATCCTCAAGAAGTTCAGATCGAGGAATTAGACCAGGCTGGGTCGACCTTAAAACAAATGTCATGGGCAGACAAAGTGGAGGCGAATGACTATCAGGCATCAGCTCAGAAGCAATGGCAGAAGTTTCAGGCTGGTAATCTCTCATTTTCAGATCAGAAGCTTGAATTCACTGAACCTTTATTCAGAGAAGGATGGAAGTTTGCTCAAATCGATGCCGAGGAGGTTAAAATGCAATCCGCAAATTGGAGTCCGGCAGTCATATGCATGGTATTGGGTGCCAACCCACCTATGGCTGTCTTTGAAGGATTCATCAAGAGGGTATGGGGTCACCTAGGGATAGCTCAGACAGCTAGAATGCCGATGGGTCTAACTATAGTAAAGTTCAATGATGATGCTACAAGAGATCATTTCCTTGAACATGGCCTTATCCATTTTGATAGGAAGCCGGTCATAGTTCGGCCATGGACGACGGATTTGAGTGCAGTTTGTCTGGTTCGCACTGTTCCCCTTTGGAATCGCCTTCAAGATTTAGGGCTCCAGTATTGGGGTAGCAAATGCCTCAGTGCTTTAGTGAGCACCATAGGTAGGCCGATAATGATAGACAAGTTTACTAGGGAACGGTCTCGTGTGCAATTTGCTCGAGTTTTGGTTGAGATGGAAATCACGGATAATCCTCCGAAGAGCATTCAGTTCATTAACGAACATGGTCAGATCATGGAGCAGGGGGTTGAGTATGAATGGCTACCGATAAAGTGTAAAACCTGTGCTGGCTTTGGGCACTCAATGGCAGAATGTAGGAAAGGGAAGAAAGTTCAATGGGTCAGGAAAGTAACAGAGGCCCAAACGGAGGAGGAGCAGGGACCTGGGGAACAATAGGTTGGACAGATGAAAGAAGATGGGGATCAGGCATGTTCAGGAAAAAACAAAGAGAAGGTGGATCCAGAGGGGTTTTCTCTCTCAGGTGAGGAAACTAGGGATGACACTAATGGTAGAGGTACGGTTACTAATCCATGGAGAACTCCAAAAAGAGTTGCTGCGCATGCTAAGGAGGGACAGAGGTCAGATGCTTATTCTCATAATGCGGGTCGTAAAAATAAAGATCTGAACAAGTTTGAAATTCTGCAAGAAATAGTGGTGATTAACAAGGAAGGCAGTTTGAATCCTATCTCCTCCTATGGATAGCTACAACATCTTAAGTTGGAATATTAAAGGGTTAAATAAAGTGAATAAACAGACCCCAATTAGTGCTTTATGTAATAAATACAAAGTGGGAATTTGTGGTCTTTTGGAGACTAAACTGAAGGGTTGTAGAATTAGTAAATTCATGGAAAACCATTTTCCTAACTGGGACTATCACACTAGTTCCATCATTGAAGGTCGTATCTTAGTTATGTGGAGAAGATTGTTTGTTAAAACCATCATTTTAGAGGAATCCTCTCAAGCAGTTCATTGTCAGGTGAAGATGTTGGGTTTGCAGCAGGAATTTGGGGTCACATTTGTTTATGGTCTTAATTCGATTAAGGGTAGGAGGTGTCTTTGGGAAGGGTTACAGAGACCTTATCACATTCCTAATGCCTGGATCTATCTTGGTGATTTTAATGCCCCTCTTTCAGGCAAGGACAGAGCTGGAGGCAAGGCTGTTTCAGACTCAGAATTACATGATTCTTTAAATTGGTTGGCAGGTGCTCAGGTTTAACCTCTTTGGGGTATTGGCTCCTATTTCACGTGGTCTAATAACCAAGAGGGTGCCGCAAGGATATATTCAAAAATTTACCATGTTTTGAGCAATGAAAAGTGGCTTGATCTGTTCTCTCAATCTACAGCAATATATAGATGGGAAGGCATCTCTGATCACTGTTCTTGTTTGGTTAGTATTCAAAATTCTGAGAAGTTGGGTTCCAAACTTTTTCGCTATTACAATTACTGGGCAGAGCACAAGGATTTCAATGAATTGGTTTTAAAAAGCTGGAGAGGCCCAATTACAGCTTATGGTATGAATGCAATTTTTCTTAAGCTGTTGAGGCTTAAGCACTGTCTAAATTTTTTTAATAAGGACAGAATAGGAGATTTACAAGCTAACTATCATAAGGCCAAGGATGCTTATCAAGTTGCTCAGCTGCAAGCTCAAGCTCACCCCCTTGATTCTTGCTATCAAGATGCTGAGAGGACTACAGCAGGGGAGTTTTCTGTTCAGGAGAGGTTATATCAGAGTTTTTTAATTCAAAGGAGTAAAGTAACTTGGTTAAGACAAGGAGATCTGAACACATCCTTTTTTCATGCTTTCCTTAAGAAGCGTAAAGCTGAGAATGGGATAGTTTCTTTTATGACAGAGGAAGGGCAGTTAGTTGATAACTATACAGAAGTGGTCTCTCATTTTCTGGGTCATTTTAAAGATTGTTTAGGCAGTCCAAGTTCAGCTTCAGGCAGGGTTAATATGCAGCATATTGACTTAGGTCCGAAGCTTTCAGTTGAGCAGCAAGCCTCGTTTTTGAGACCTTTTTCTAAGAAGGAAATTCGGGAGGCTTTATTTAGTATTCCTAATACTAAATCCCCAGGTCCTGATGGGTATGGATCCGACTTCTTTAAAGCTGTCTGGAGTAAGATAGGTGAAGAGGTTTGCTCGGCTATCTCTTACTATTTTGAGTCTGGAAATTTCCCTTCTAAGCTTCGTGAAACAACCATTTCATTGATACCTAAGATTGCTAATCCTTCCCGGGCTGTCGACTATAGGCTAATAGCTTGTTGCTCCACACTGTATAAATGCATGGCTAAGTTGATTTGTAAGAGGTTGGCTGTTGTTCTACCAGTTATTGTTCAATCCAATCAAGGAGCTTTCATTCAAGGTTGATCTATTGCTCACAATATCATGCTTTGTCAAGACCTTATTAAAAATTATGGGAGAGTTTCTACTTCTTTGAGGTGCGCTATAAAGATAGATTTGAGCAAGGCTTACGATACCGTAGATTGGCTGTTTCTTGAAGGCTTGTTGAAAGCTTTAAAGTTCCCCATGAAGTTCATAGGCTGGGTTATGTCTTGTGTTAGTAATACCACCTATTTTCTAGTGATGAATGGCCGAATTCAAGGCAAGTTTAGAGGGGGGAAGGGGCTGAGACAAGGTGATCCCATGTCACCTCTTTTATTTGTTCTCATCATGGAGTATTTGACTAGAAGTCTTCAACATGCAGCGCTTAACTCCCTTTTTCGTTTTCATCAATGAAGTTAAACATTTTAAAAGAGTACAGCCTTAAACTTTGATTTATTCACACTTTTGGTTTTAGAAACCACCTAGAGTTAGTCAAAAGCACGATTTCTGTCTTAAACTCACTAAGTAGCGGCCCTAAGGTAGTAGGGCGTTACAACTTGGTATCAGAGCGAGCCAAGGTTTATTGGTTCTGGAGATTGACCGAACATGTACGCACGCTGCCATTGAAAAGCTCGACTCAGGGTTGATTGGTATGGTTGATCAATATATCTGAATATGTGATTAAATGCTTTGTGTGCCTGCTTAAGTTATTAGGAGCATGATTATTGAAATAACATATGCATGATGCCAAGGCAAGGCCCGTTGTATGCTGTATGATAATTGTATGTCATTTTGGTCGATTGATCATGGTTGTTGTTGAGATTGAGAGGTGGAAATTGGACCTTGTTATCATGCCTGATGAGCGGTGTCACTGATTGCAGGCATTTAGTTCTAATGCCTCGCCAATCATCGAGACTCCGAGGCATTCAGGCCGAGGATGACAACCAGGGGCAGGACCCTCCACCTGCTCCTCAGAACTGGCAACAGATTTTAGCCGAGATGGAGGCTAGGTTGAAGAAAACAGAGCAAGAGCTTAGTCAGTTGAGGAAACCAGCTCCTCCACCAACCACTGTGATACTACCACAGCCGAGTGTAGCACCGGCTCCGGTTCAACCTGTGACTGAGAACAGGTTGGAACCTCTGTATGAAAGATTTAGAAAACAGCAACCTCCTACCTTTGAGGGCGGAGCAGACCCACTGCAGGCTGAGCAGTGGATGAGTACAATGTCTGTGATCCTGGACTTCATGAGGGTTGAAGGAAGGGATAGGGTTGATTGTGCCAGTTATATGCTTAGAAAGGATGCACGAATATGGTGGGATGTAGTAGGGCAGCGAAGGGATACTGCAACTATGACTTGGGAAGAATTCAAGAGCATTTTTAACGAGAAATACTACAGCGTAGCCGTTCGAGCTGTGAAGGCGGATGAGTTCAACAACCTGACTCAGTGCAGGTTATCCGTCACCGAGTACGCCCTGGTGTTCGACAAATTGGCGAAGTTTGCGCCAGAACTGGTGCCGAATGATGCGGCCAGAAGGGATAGGTTTATACGAGGATTGAACGTAATGATCGCCCATGACGTGAGTATTACAATGACTCCAGAGACTACCTATGCACAAGTGGTAGACAAAGCCCTCACTGCTGAGAGGGCTGAGGATCAGATCTGGAAAGATAGCACTGCTAGGCGCGATACCAGGAGGGTAGTGCCTTCTTCTTCTGGGCCTAGTCGGGGCAGCGGCCCCAGTGAGTAGAAGAGGAGAGTACCAGACTCATTTGCTCCTTATGGTTCTGACAGGAGGGTTCACGGTTCTGTGGGTGGCCGCTAGGGCGGAAATGACAGCTGGAGAAGCCTTCCGATGTGCCCTCGATGCAGGCGACGGCATCAAGGCGAGTGCCGGACCAGGGCATGCTTTGTTTGTGGGAGCACCAGTCACTTGAAGAAAGATTGCCTGCAGGCTAAGAAGGAGGAGCCAAGGCAGGGAGACAGCCTCGCTCCTGCTAGGGTTTTCACCTTGACTCAGACTGAGGCAGAGGCCAGCCCCTCAGTGGTCACAGGTCAGATTTTTAGCGCTGGATCCTTGTTTACTGCATTGATTGATTCTGGTGCTACGCACTCATTTGTTTCTGCTAGGGTGATTGATCAGCTTTGTAGACCTAGTATTTTGTATGCTAGGGGTTTTCAGACTATATTGCCTACAGGAGAACTGCTAGTCTCTAGGAGGTGGGTTAGAGCCTTACCAGTAGTGATAGACGGTAGAGAATTGTTTGTTGACCTGATTGAACTAGATATGGACGATTTTGACATAATACTAGGGATGGATTGGTTGACGCGGTATGGAGCAACCATTGATTGTAGGCGACGAATGGTGACCTTTGAACCGGAGGGCGAGGCACCCTTTGTGTTCGTGGGAACGGTGAATGGACCGCGGGTGCCTATGATCTCAGCACTAAAGGCTAGAGACCTGATGCAGGAGGGTTGCATAGGATTCCTAGCGAGTATAGTAGATTCCTCCAAGGTGGCGGCAGTGGGACCGAATGAAGCCAGAGTGGTCTGTGAGTTTCCAGACTTGTTTCCAGCAGATCTGCCGGGATTGCCGCCACAGCGGGAGATTGAGTTCGTCATAGAGTTGGCTCCGGGAGCAGAGCCAGTATCCAAGGCACCTTACAGAATGGCTCCGGCAGAATTAAAGGAATTGAAGATTCAGCTGCAGGAACTACTGGATTTGGGGTTTGTCAGACCGAGTTTCTCGCCATGGGGTGCTCCAGTTTTATTTGTTAAGAAAAAGGATGGATCGCTCAGGATGTGCATCGATTACAGGGAGTTGAATAAGTTGACCATCAAGAACAAGTATCCATTGCCTAGGATCGACGATTTATTTGATCAGCTTCAAGGGAGTACAGTGTTTTCGAAGATTGATCTCCGGTCAGGCTACTATCAGTTGAGGATCAAAGAAGAGGACATACCAAAGACTGCATTTCGGACACGGTATGGGCATTATGAATTTCTGGTTATGTCCTTTGGATTAACCAATGCCCCAGCGACATTTATGGATTTGATGAACAGAATTTTCAAGGACTATTTGGATAGGTTTGTGATTGTATTTATTGATGATATCCTAGTATACTCCCAGTCAGAGACAGAGCATGAGCATCATCTGCGCCTGGTGTTGCAACGGTTAAGAGAGCATAAGCTATATGCTAAGTTTAGCAAATTCGAGTTCTGGTTATCCCAAGTTTCATTTCCAGGCCATATTATTAGTAAGGATGGATTACTGGTCGATCCAAGCAAGACGGAAGCAGTAAGAGATTGGCCTAGACCCAGCAATGTTCGTGAAGTTAGAAGTTTCCTTGGACTAGCAGGTTACTACCGGCGATTTGTAGAGGGGTTCTCCAGGATTGCTACTCCATTGATAGAATTGACAAGGAAGAAGACCAAGTATGTGTGGACAGATCGATGTGAGAACATCTTTAAAGAGTTGAAGCGGCGGTTGATTACTGCACCAGTGCTGAGCCTGCCAACAGATGATGAGAAGTTTGTGGTCTACTGTGACGCTTCCAGACAGGGTCTGGGATGCGTGTTGATGCAGGCTGGGAAAGTGATAGCCTACGCATCAAGGCAATTAAAGGAGTACGAGCAGAGATATCCCACGCACGACCTGGAGTTAGCTGCAGTGGTATTCGCACTTAAAGTTTGGAGACACTATCTGTATGGAGAGAGGTACGAGATATACACTGATCACAAAAGTCTAAAGTATTTCTTTACCCAGAAGGACTTGAATATGCGCCAGAGACGGTGGCTAGAGCTGGTAAAGGATTACGATTGTGATATCCTGTACCATCCTGGGAAGGCTAATGTAGTGGCTGATGCATTGAGCCGGAGGGGCCTAGGACAGTTGTATAGTTCGAGGCAGATATCTGACAGACTAGCAGGAGAGATGACCAGAGCAGGTATAGAGCTAGTGGTTGGTAGGTTAGCCAACATTACTCTTCAGTCAACGCTCCTCGAGAGGATTAAGGAAGCACAGGGAAGGGACCCCCAGTTAGTTGAGCGTAGAGAGAATGTCCTAACTGGAGCAGCTAAGGACTTCTCTATTTCTGAGATGGGTTTGTTGAAGTACAAAGGACGGATTTGTGTTCCGATTGATCCAGACGTTCGGCGAGAGATTCTGGATGAGTCTCATACCACTCCCTACTCTTTACACCCAGGTTCTACGAAGATGTATCATGACTTGAAGGTTTTGTATTGGTGGTCAGGCATGAAGAGGGACGTGGTGGACTATGTGGCTAGATGCTTAACCTGTCAGCAGATTAAGGCTGAACATCAGAGGCCAGCAGGATTATTACAGCCTCTAGGGATTCCCGAGTGGAAATGGTAAGATATTTCCATGGACTTTGTGGTTGGATTGCCGAAGACTGTGGGTCAGCATGACTCGGTGTGGGTGATTGTGGACAGGTATACCAAGTCCGCCCACTTCTTACCTGTGAAGACGACTTATACTGTGGTTCAGTATGCAAAGCTTTATGTAAAGGAGATTGTTCGACTTCATGGGGCTCCGAGGTCGATAGTATCCGACAGAGACCCCACTTTCACTTCCAAGTTTTGGAAGAGCCTGCAGAAGGCTATGGGCACGCAGCTCCGGTTTAGTAACGCTTATCATCCTCAGACGGATGGACAGTTTGAGAGGACAATTCAGATACTGGAGGACATGTTGCGAGCTTGCGTGTTGTATTTTGAGGGATCTTGGAGTAGGTATCTCCCTCTGATTGAGTTCTCGTACAATAATAGTTATCAGGCGACTATCGGAGTGGCTCCGTATGAGATGCTGTATGGAAGAAAGTGCAGATCGCCGATTCACTGGGATGAGGCAGGTGAGAGAAGGTATTTAGGTCCTGAGATGGTTCAGAGGACCAATGAGGCACTTGAGAAGATTAGAGCTCGTATGCTCGCCTCCCAGAGTCGCCAGAAGAGTTATTCAGATCAGAAACGCAGGAGCGTGGAATTTCAGGTTGGTGATCATGTATTCCTCAGGGTTTCACCCCTGAGAGGAGTAAAACGATTTGGCGTTCGGGGCAAGCTGAGTCCCAGGTTTTTTGGTCCATTTGAGGTTCTGGAACGAGTTGGGGAGGTGGCTTACAGGTTAGCAATGCCTCCAGCTCTATCAGGGGTTCATGACGTGTTTCATGTATCCATGCTCCGGAAGTATGTATCGGACACTACTCATGTGTTGAGCTATGAGAACTTGGAGTTGGATCGGGATTTATCATACGAAGAAAATTCTGTTCAGATCCTTGATAGAAAGGACAAAGTCTTGAGGAGCAAGACCATCGCCTTGGTTAAAATATTGTGGAGGAATAGCAAGGTCGAAGAGGCGACATGGGAACTGGAATCAGATATGCGGGAGCGGTATCCCGAGTTGTTCAGGTAAATTTCGAGGACGAAATTTTCATGAGGAGGGGATAGTTGTAACGACCCCAAATTCACTATTAAGGCTTAAGGGCCTGGAGTAGTGTGCCTGGAGGGCATAATGGGATTCTGTGTGTGACTTTTATGAGTTTAATGCATGATTACGATTTATTGCACGTTATATGACTATTTGATTATTTGAGATGCATGACTATGTGAATTAGTATGCATGTAGACCTGATTGTCTTAGAATGAGCATGATTGTAATCTGGCCATGTTAGGGCATAACTGTGATAATTGTATTATGTGAATTGTGCCATGTGAGTGTGGTGTTTTTATCAGGATGCACGCATCGAGACGGTCCTAGTGAGCCAATTAGTCTAAAAGTCACAACGGGATGTTGTACCCGGCTCGGGAGGAGCCTAGGGGTACTTTAGGAGTTTCGTAAGTTGAAGGGAGAACTAATGGTTATGGTTTTGGCGACTGAGTAACTTGTGTAACCGTTAGTAACTGCTTTGGGTAACAAGTTTTAAGATAGAAAGTGATAGAGTTGAAATAGAAGTGTAAAGACTTAAGTGCCCTTGAAGGTTTAGTTAGGAAGGATTATTAAGAAGGGGTAAAATGGTCTTTTGGCAAGGGTAATAGACAAATTGCAGCTGGGATATAGGGGGGCACGGTTTGGGCATTGGGCATTTGGGTGTTTTGATAAAATTAGAAGAGAAGAAAAAGAAGAAGAAAGAAAGGTTAGGGCAAGAAGAAGAAGAGAAGGAGAAGTGGGAGTCTAGGAGGAGATCAAGGAAGCTTTGTGTGGATTCTCCATTTGAGGTAAGGGTTTTATACACATTTAAGTTTGGGTTCTGTTTTGATTTGAGGAATTTAAAGCCTAAGCTAAGCATTGTTAAGTTTTGGGTTAGTTGCAGAAATTAGGAATCAAGGGGTGGATTTTTGGATGTGATGGTGTTTTGCTCTTGATTCTAGTATCTATAGGTTGTTAGATGGTTCATATGAGGTTTTGATTTGATTTTGGGGTCTAGATATTTGTTTGGGGTGATTTGGAGAGGTTGAAGCTCGGGAAAAACACATGGAAAACCCAGAAAATCTGGGTTCGCGAAGGAGCGCCGCGGCGCGAGGATGCTTCAGGATGGGGGCCAAGCCACTGGGCGCCGCGGCCCTTGATGGGAGTGCCGTGGCCCTAGGCCATTTTGGCAGCCCAAAAGTTGAGTTTTTAGGGCTTTTGCCCGGGGACACAGGGGATGGTTCCGATGCTCCGTTTTATGGATTTAGAGGTCCTGGGAGTACGGGATTGGTCCCGGGAAGTGGTTTTGAGCTTGGTTAGTATTAAAAGTGTTTTATGTGTGTTGTGACTAGGATTTCGGAGGGGCTCGTGCTAGAGGACCGTGCTCGTGACCGTGGTGCATCGGAAAGCTCGGGATACAGGTAAGAAAACCGTAACTCCCGAGAATAGGGCATGGGCCCACTGTGTGATTGCAGGACACGGCCCTAGATTGTATTGTGTGAAAATGTGTAATCTTAGATGAACTATTGTATGCTTGAATGGTTATTTCAGAATGTATTATATGTGTGATTATAATAGAATGAACGGCTAAGGCTGAGAGCGGCGAAGGCCGGGTACGGCAGTGAGGCCGGAAGTAACGCTCAGCACATGGGATGCTATAGCCAGGGTGGGACCCAAGGGATACATGAGTTATCCTACGGTGAGGACCGAGACCCCAAGCTTTGGTAAGGCCTCTGGGGCGGCATGGCCATGCTTGTTTAATCTGATGGTTTTCCTATATAACTGTGAATTATGCCAGCTATATTATTTGCATATGTTATGTGCTATTTGGGTTTTCTTGCTGGGCTTCGGCTCATGGGGTGCTCCGTGTGGTAGGTAAAAGCAAGGAGTCAGTCAACTGGCCATGAGTATGGAGAGCGTGGGGGCGGCGCGTACATGTTCGGCCTGCCCGACTGCTTTGGTTGGGGGCATTTTTGTAAATGGCTGTATTAATCCATTCTTTTGATAGTTAACCTGGTGTAAATCTATTTTTGAGTTGTAAATATTTTGTATACCTTATTTTGGGATCCCATATGTTTTATACTTAACGCTTTCAATGAAGTTAAACATTTTAAAAGAGTACAGCCTTAAACTTTGATTTATTCACACTTTTGGTTTTAGAAACCACCTAGAGTCAGTCAAAAGCACGATTTCTGTCTTAAACTCACTAAGTAGCGGCCCTAAGGTAGTAGGGCGTTACAGGATGTCTATCTTTGTTTTGCCCCAAAGTGTAGTCAAGGAAGTTGAAATACTTTGTAGAGGGTTCCTTTGGGGAGTTTCTGGGCAGAGGAGTAAATTACATATCCCTTCTTGGCAAAAAGTTTGCCTTCCCAAAGCTTATGGTGGCTTGGGGTTTAGAGATGGATCTTTGTGGAACCGGTCTGTTCTGGCTAAGTATATTTGGGCCTTATCTTCCAAACCTGACTTATTGTGGGTTAAATGGATTAACTACATTTATCTGAAAGATAAGAGCTTTTGGAACTATGATTTAAAGGGGGACTGTAGCTGGTACTGGCGGAAATTGTGTCATCTGAAAAATTACTTCAGTTCTACTGCCATTTCAGCTGCTGGTATGAAGGGAAAGTTCCTGTCTTCGAAGCTGTATAATAGTCTTCTATCTCAGCAAAAAGATGAGTATTTTCAGACTGTTTGGAGCAGAATAATCCTTCCCAAACACAGGTTTATGCTGTGGCAAGTGATTAATTCTCAGTTACTAACTAGGGATAACCTAAATAGGCTGCATATCCCTTTGATTTCTCTGTCTTGTCCGGTTTGTGATGGCTACCAGGAAAATCATGCTCACTTGTTTTTTGAGTGTTGTCTTTCATCTCGGCTGGTTAATATGATTTTCAACTGGTTGGGTTTTGCAGCTTGGCCTTTGGATTTTAAGTGCTGGCTGGTTTGGCTTACTAGAGCTAGCAGAGGTACTAAGGCTAACATAGTTACCATGGTGTTTGCAGCAACCATTTACAGCATATGGGCCAACAGGAACAGATGTTACTTTGATGGTTACTCCTCCTCTGTTTGGAATATGGTTCAGGATATTAAATTTACTACTAAACATAGGCTTTACTTAGTGTCTAACATATTTAATACAGCTCAAGATCAATTGTATATTCGTAAGCTTCTTTGTAATTAATGGCTGGTTTGGCCAGTTATAGTCTGGTTTAGTTTTTGTAGCTGTAGTTTGATTGTAATTGGTTGGTTCATTTGTTCAATGAAGCTTTTCTTTTCTTCTTGATCACAAAAAAAAAAAATCTGCTGAAGAATTATTTCAGATTGACTATTTTCTTTTCATGATTGATCAAATTATTTGTTCACTTAGAAATAGATTTGAACAATTTCAAGTGTATGCAAACATTTTTGGATTTTTATTCAATTTGAAGAAACTAAAAGCATTGAATGAAGATGCTTTAAAATATCATTCTTTAAATCTCGAAAATATTTTAAAATATAATGAATTTTCTGATATTGATGGTTTAGATTTGTTTTTGGAATTAAAAGTGTTGAGAGAAATTTTTCCAAATGAAAATAGTAGTTCAATTGAAATACTTGATTACACAAAAAAAGATTGACTCATTTCCAAATGCATACATTGCTTATAGAATATTGCTAACTATTCCTGTAACAGTTGCTTCAGCAGAGAGAAGTTTTTCAAAATTGAAATTGATAAAGTCTTATTTAAGCTCAACTATGTTGCAAGAACGATTGAGTGGATTGACAATGCTGTCTATTGAGCATAATTTACTAGATAAACTTGGATACAATGATTTGATTAACAAATTTGCATCCCAAAAAGCAAGAAAGATAAATTTTTAAATGAATCAATTGTTGTTGTTTATTCCTTTCTAATCATTTTGTTTTAATTGATATTCTTGTTAGGTTTTATGGCTTGGAGATTGTTCGTTGTGAAAAAATTGGAGAAGAAAATTTGCTTATTGGAGAATTCATCTACAACTTTGAATAATAAATTTGTAGTACTTTTATTTAGAATATTTGACTTTATTAGTTGGGTGTAAAAAATTTATTTAAATTTGGATGATATATTAATATTAAAAATATATTTTTTTTCTTCTTCATCAAAGGCCCCATTTTAAAATTTTGCCTAAGGCCCCAAAAAAGCTTAGGCCGGCCCTGCAAACACCTATGTACTCTCCTTATTTTTAATGAATATATTTTTTATTGGCATGTCATTCTCCTCATTTATGTGAGCACGTATCTAACTTTTGTGTACCTATCACTAATTGGAATTATCAAAGTGCCCGACGAGATAAATCTCGCCAACCACTTGGGGGGCAGGGTACACAGCCAAAAATGGTTCTAAAAGAGACCCTTATAAAAAAAATAAGGAAGAAAACCTTGCAAGGTATCTCTCGAGTTCACAAGGATTAGCTACCCCTATGAACATCAAGAGTGTCAAAAAATCCTATTGGAAGAGCCTCCTAATAAAGGCTGATACCTCCACAAGAGGAAAAGCCTCAGGAAGAGCCTCCTAATAAAGGTTGATACCTCCATGAGAGGAAATGCCTCAAGAAGTGCCTCCTAGTAAAGGTTGATGCCTCCACAAGAGGAAAGGCCTTAGGAAGAGCATCCACCAATAAGCCTAGAGCGGCCACCAAGCCGTCTAGCCAAAAAGGGTCCTAAAAGAGATCCTTGCAAAAATAGTATTATGCATAATGACGAGAAGGACACTTCTCGCAAGAAATAATAAGCGCGCACAAAAGTATATAAAATGATGACTAGAACCCAAATGGTCAACATATCCTTATAGATACAATCAAGGTGCACCAAAGAGAGACCTATCGAACCCCTTCGTGTGGGCTCAAAAGGACCTCAAGCATAATAAATAATAAATAAAAAATAAAAAGGCCTATCAAACCCCTTTTTGCGGGCTCAAAAGGACCTCAAACATAGAGAGAAAAAAGAAAAAAAAGAGTTGCGATAATGCGGCAAGACTTAAAAAAGTTCCAACAAAAAAAATGATGATAGGCTCAAATGAGCATACAGCCAAATCAAATTAAATAATACAAATTGCAAAAGAAAAATCTCAAGGCCTCCCGCTGTAAGCATTCCACTCGGCCACCTTGGCGACGACATGCTCTCCAAAGGAGGAGAAATCGAAGTTAGGATTTTGCCTCCACATTCCATAGAGGGTGCGCTCTATGGATTTTTATTCAATCTCAGCCAAATTCGCCTCTAGGAGAGTGACCCTCTCCTGCAACATCACGACCTTAGCTTCCGCTCTCATCTTCTTTTTTGATGATGAAGAGGCCTTTGCCAGGGCCTTCTCAAGCTTAAGCTTAGTATCAGTAAGTTCCCTCTAAAGCTCCTGAACCTTGATCGTTAGACGGTCCCTTTCATCGTTCGACAAAGAGAGGTCCTGCGCCGAGTCGGTGAAGCGTTGAGCCACCAGAGAAGCCTGCAAAAAAAAAAAAAAGATGATGATGAGCAAACAAAGAACCCCCCAAAAAGAGGGGAAAGAGTAAGACCAATGTGAGATGCATGAGCTCACCCAAGTTGTGGAGCGCACGAGAGTCTCCCCAAGCTCCGACATGGAAAAATTCCCAAGACCTCTCCACTCGGTCTCAGGAATACCCTCGGTGATCCATGTATACCTTTGCCCATAAGAGGCCGCCATACGACCCACCTAGGGTGTTCCCTCCGAATCAGGGGCGCCCGGCTGAGCAGGGACGGATGACCCACTCACAGAAGGAGGAGGCGCAAGAACACTAGAAAAATGGGGCCCCGACGGACCAAGATTGATGGGAGCATGAGGAAGAGTATCATATTCCTTGGAAAAGGGCATGACAAAGCACCCTGGCATGGCCTGTGGATCGGGGGAATGAGAGACCATGTCACGATCCATAGGGACCAAATGAGGGCAACTTCTGGGAGACGGAGATGATTGGGGAAGCCTCCTCAGGCACCCACTCTGCGTCACCCCCGTCCGAGTGATGCTTAACTAAATGTGCCTTCTTCCTTCACTCAGAAATGTGCCACAATGCATCAGGATCCGAAACCGCTCATAAGTTGTAGCGGTTCAGGTTTGCCACAGTGAAGAGGTGGGCATCCATTTTCTTAGTGGGGTCAGCATCGAGAAAGGTGTCCACTGATGCAGCCTCCGACTCAGGAATGTCAGGGTTACCAAAATCCTCTGCACAATCAACACAATTACCAATATGAACATAAGTTCCAAAATAACCAATTCAAAGTAAAAGGAAGACAAGCTTGAAGTACTTACTTGGGGACAAGCGAAAGCGTTCACGTACAAAAAGGGGACCTTTCACGAAGAAAAAGTCCTACTTCCAGGACCCCAGGTTGGATACAGAGCCCTCTATGAGGGAAACCTGGGAATTGGCCTTTTGCAAGAAATAGAAGCCTTTAGATCTAGGGGTTGGCATGAGGTTATACATAAAGTGCACCTCTCAAGCCATAGGAGCGCGGTGGTTGAGCTCAATAAATGGCATGTACAGGAAGCTCAAGTTCAGCCAGTTGTTAGGCGCCAGCTGGAGCGGAGCAAGGTCAAAATGGTTAAGGAGCATGACAAAGAACAGGTGTAAAGGAATGGTCCCACCCACCTTCAGGATATGCTCGCTCATGGCCACGTACCTCTGGGGGGGATTATCGGCCCGACACTTATTGGAAGGAACATACAACTTGTATTCCTTGCCAATATGGTATTTAGCAGATAGCTCCAACAATTGATTCTCCGACACATTGGACACAATAGAAGATGCCAATAGAGGACCAGAATCTGCCCCCTCAGAAGCCACCTACCGCCGCACTCTCTTTGCCATATCTGCAAAACCAAAGGAAAAAGGTGAGGTAGAAACAAGGCACTTTACCCTCCATTTTTTCTTCCTAGCAAGGGTCTTCCACCGAGGTGCTGAGTGTGGGAGTGCAAAGCAAGGGTGAATCGAAAACAAGGGTTGAGGGGAACCTGGGGTGACCTCCTGGCAACCATAAGAGGAGAATGGGGCAGGAGGTTCAGGTGGGAGATTCCCCTCCATGAACTCCAACTCCATCTGTAGATCAAAAAGGCTCACTCTAAGGTCTGCAATGTGGTCACTAAGGTCAAAAGGGAAATGAACTCCATCACCCCTCAAAACTGAATCTATTTCGCTTTCCACCACCCAAATTTTACGCCTAAGTTCAGCCATGTGCTCAAGGTGACGTATACGGGCCTGTCTCAAAGTGTCATAGTCTTGGTGAGAGTTATTTTTGGGGGACTCTGAGTCTGAAGATAAGTCTATGAACTGGACCCCCGAAGGAACGCCAGATGATCCCTCACATGACATGGATCCTCATCTCGTAGGTAATAAGGGTGCACATGTAAGTGAAAAGGGTGCTAAAAACACAAAGGAATTGGCTCAAAACCTCTAGACACGAGTGCTCTAAATGACCAACTACGGAGTACGAACAAGGAAATGTATGTGGATTAGCTCACAATGAGCTCTGGCCAAGGCAACCCATCCTGAGTGGTGCTAATTTATACCCAATGAAATAAGAAAGAAAGAACATATAACTTAAGTAAGAAAAATCGAGCACTGTCACGGTTGAAGGGAGGCCAAGGGTCGAAAGTACCGTCATGGTCGAAAGGAGGCCAAAGGTCGAAAGTACTGTCATGATTAAAAGGTGGACAAGGGTCAAAAGCATCACCGCGATTGAACAGATGCGAAGGGTCGAAGATACGCACCTGCCAAAATGAAGGAGAGAGGAGTTTTAGTCTCCAAGTACCTATATGGATTTTGGCATAAAAGAAATGAATTCAAATAATAGAAGGGAAGGACAACCAAAGTGAGGTTGTGAGGAATCGAACCCATTACCTCTTGAAGGAAGTAAGGTCGCCAAAACCACTAAGCTAAGAAGATAAAGTGTAAATATTAGGCTAGAGATGAAGGTCTATTTATAAGAACCATAAGATCACCTTAGCCATTGGATCCGATGCTTGATCAATGGTCAAGAAGGGGGCTTGACACCTGCCTTGGGATCCGCGGAGCACAGTGATAGGTTCACATTCACTCTCAACATCTCATAGTAGTGTTCAACTCCAAAGTGTGTTTTTTCTATAATGTCAAAATGAAGAAGCAAGCTAATACCTTGTGGGCATCCCAAATGCATCGCGCCTTGAAGTCTACAAGAGAGCCTGAAGACTCTCTCGTAGACTGGGGGGCAAGTGTGAACACCACATGTTGGACATGATCCTGAAAGACCCATGCCTCACGCAAGGCCTTCGCGAGGCTCACCCGTCTCGCCCCACGCGAGGCCAAGGCATACTTCGCCTCACCCACCTCACTGAAGGTCCAATAGACATGTGCCTAGGTGCCGCATGCCTAGGCGCCTCGTGCCACCAGCCGCGCACCTAAGCGCCTCGCACCACCAGTCGCGCACCTAGGCACCTAACACCATCAGCCACGTGTAGCACTCACGCGAGGCACCTCTCGCGACCCTGTCGCGCCCCAACGTCTCGCGAGGCCCCTACCGTGCATGCCATATGCCAAGGGAGTCGCGAGTGTCTCTCAAGGCGCACGCCTCATCTCGCACCGAGGGTCTCATGAGATCACACTGAAGGTGTCGAGGGGCATGCCGGAGGAGTCGTGAGGCACATGCCCGCCTATGATACCATGCCTTGCGCCTAGGGTCGAGAGGCCCCTCTTATCTCATTTTCATAGGACCATCTCGTGAGGTCCTTGATTGCCAGGCATCTTTGAGTAACATATAAGGATTTCAACACTTGAAGCCCTTGGGTATAAGGTACCTTGCGAGGGTGAAAACCTGTGACTCGAGGAACTCGTACAAGTACGGAATGCACCTGCGAACCAAGAAGAGTTGGAGTATGGACACGATGTACACGCCATACATGTAGTGGTTGAATGAGTAAGGTACCCGATGTGGTCCTCATCATCCAATCTCTGAAACTCGTACTAAGCAAGTAATGGAGGCACATTCGAGCACTAAAGTGGAGGTTCTCCCACAGACTCTGGCCATGTACTAAAGCCGACACCACAACCTTCTGCTCCACAATGACCTGTGCCACGACCCTGACAATGTACATACGTACAATCTTGTCCCCCGGGACCACAATGTATCAGGGGCCATTAGAGCCCCACTATAAATGGATCTTCTCCTCTCCATCTAAGAGGTTGGAAAATTTTTGTATTATCAGACTATTCTAAGAGCCATATACAAGTTCTTCTTCTATTGTACACTTACAGTTTTTCTCCAAATTTCTACAAGTTCTTTTGCATTCATTAAGTTCTGATTAATTCTTTTCCATCTATATTTCGTTGACGAGTTTTTGCCGTAAGAAATAATTAAATTTGACACGACACACGACACCCGTCAAATTTTTGGCGCTGTTGCCAGGGACTATTGTTATTAACTTTAATATTCAAATTTATTTGTGTGCAACTAATTAGTTTTTACTATGGAATTGTTAGGTGTATATGTCTGGTAAAGACGATACACAAGTTCGACTACAAAAAAATCAAAGATTACCTTGAGGCATCATCCGTGTCACACTCTTCCAAAACTATCACTGATAATCCACTCTTTCGGCGTCATTATCAAAGTGTAGATTCTGTTAAAAAGCCATTATCGTCTGACAATGAATCTGATTCTGACGATTTGGTTCGATCCTATAGAAAAATGGCTCAGCAAAGGACGTTGAAAGAGTTGGCAGCGCCGAATCTTGACCAACAACCGCTTTGCATCCAGTATCCACCTTTGGATGTCAACTTTGAGTTGAATTCAGGCCTCATTCACTTATTGCCCTCTTTCCATGGGTTGTCCGGTGAGGACCCAAATAAACATTTGAATGAGTTTCATATTGTCTGTTCTAGTATGAAACTTGCTGCAGTGATTGAAGAGCAAATTAAGTTGTGAGCTTTTCCTTTCTCCCTGAAGGATGCAGCTAAATAGTGGTTGTACTATCTTCCACCCGGTACTGTTGAAACCTTGAATGGTATGAAGACTATGTTCTTGGAATGATATTTTATAGCATCTAAAGTTTGAAGCATCAGGAAATAGATTTGCGGTATAATGCAATATACAGAGGAGTCATTGTATGAATATTAGGAGAGATTTAAGTGGTTGTGTGCTAGTTGCCCTCATCATCAGATAAGTGAACAACTCCTAATCCAATACTTTTATGAAGGATTACAATCATTGGATAAGAGTATGATTGATGCAGCCAGTGGGGGTACACTAGTTAATAAGACTCTTACTGCAGCCAAGAGCTTTATTTCTAATATGGCTGCCAACTCACAACAGTTTGTCATTCGCCAAGATCCTAATTCACCACCAAAGTCAGTTAATGTAGTGAGCAATTTAAACGAAAACTAGCTTGGTCATCAATTGGCTCAATTAAATGCAGTGGTACAACAACTTGCTTTAGGCCAACAGGTGCAACCATGTGGAATATGTCAGGTTGTGGGGCATGCTACTAATACTTGCCCTACTTTATTAGAGGGAGAGACTGAGGGTGTTAATGCTTTAGGTGATTTCCCAGGTCAATTATGCCAGATGTACTATGAACCTTTTTCACAAACTTATAATCATGGTTGATGTGATAATCCAAATCTTCATTATGGGAATCACCAACAAGCTGCTCCACAGTCTACACTTGTTAGACAACCTGGTTTTTCTCTTCAACAACGATCTCAAAAAAACTATGCACCTAGACCATTGCAAGCACCATAAGCTGCTCAACCACCAAGTACAAAACCCTTTACTGAAGATTTAATCAATACAATTGCTACAAATACTCTCTAGTTTCAGCAAACTACCCAAGCTTCCATCAAATGTTTGGAGAATCAGGTGGGGCAATTAGCGGCATCATATAACAGGTTGGAAGTTCATCTTTCTAGTAAATTTCCTTCACAACCTGAGAAGAATCCCAAGGAGAATGCTAGTGTGGTAACTTTGAGAAGTGGAAAGCAACATGATCCACCTAGTCCTCCAATACCTATTAATATGTCGTCCAAGCCACCAATTGATTGCTCGATTGAAGAAGATGTGCCTCCAAAGCCAATTAGTCCTAAATATGGATGGCAAAAAAAACCCGATGGATCGAGGCAGATCGGAGCCCAAAGCTGATGGGGTGACCCCTGATCTGGATATAAACGGGGCAAAAATGGGGCGAGTCGAGATTCGACCTGACCCACTAGCAATTGAAGCGGGTCGGATCACGACCCGACCCGACCCGGTTGTTGTTGTTGGTTTTTGTTTTTTGTAATAAAGATTTTTTTTAAAAAACTAATTATTACCACTATTTAGGGTGATCCACGATCCAAATATATATACAAATAAGACAAAGCATATTTAAGAGAGATAGAGGAGAAAATTGATGTTTTGCTTTGAAGTATATTAAATTTTATTTTATTTTAGTATGCAAGACCATTTATAAAAAAATTTAGGCAACTCATTTTTGTCTAGTATGCATAATTTTTTGCCATTTACTTTTATATTGTAACATTTTAAAAAAATTTAGTCTTTCTTTTATTAAAGAAAAAGAAAAAAAGAAACCTTACTGGGTCGGGTCTGACCCACTCTATCACATCCGGGGCGGGTCTGACCAACGGGACGGGTCGGGGTAGGAGCTTAGCGGGTCGGGGTGGATCTTTAGCAGGGTGAGGCTGACTCGCCCCATCTACATTCCTAGTCCTAAACAACCAATCACTAAGCCTACTTTTGTCACTCCACCTCCTTTCCCAAGCAGGCTGAAGAAGACTAAAAAGGATGAGGTTGATAAGGAAATTCTTGACACATTTTGAAAGGTGGAGGTGAATATTCTTCTTCTTCATGCTATTAAACAAGTGCCACACTATGCCAAGTTTTTGAAAGAATTATGCAATAATAAGTGTAAGTTGAGGGGTAATGAAAATGTTAATGTAACGTCTCGAATTTACTGTTAAGGCTAAGTGCCTAGACTACAGTGCCTGGAGGGCATAATAGGATATACATGTTGAATTAATTGAATAAATGTGTGACTACGTGGCATACATGATTTATATGATAATATAGATTTAAATGCATGTTTATGTGTATTAAATATGCATGTGGGCCCATTATAGATAATAAGGGCATATTTGTAATATTGGCCCGTTGCTGGCATAAATGTGATTATATGTACGTAAATGATTGAGACCACACTGTTATGTGGATATATTTGCAATATTTGGCTCGAGGCGATCCTAGAGAGAGGATTAGCAGAATAGTCACAATGGGGTGCAATACCGGACTTGGGGCAAGCCTGGGGTATTTTGGGGGGCTTAGTGCGTATTTAGGATTATAGATCACGCTCGGGGCTGTCATACACTAGCTGCTTGGGAATTGAGGTAAGAAAACTGCACCCAAGTTATGATTGGGGCTTAAACTCCTTATATGAATATATTATGAATATGAACATAGTTGTAGCTGAGAATATCTGGATGGGCATGTTTGTACACGCTGCCATTGATTACTTGCTAAGCATTGTGCATTTGTGATTATATCTGTTTGCAGGCTGGCCTAAGGGTGCAGGGGGCCGATAGCAAGTGTGTGGAACACAGCCTGGCCTAAAGGTGCTGGGGTTGGCTAAGAGACCAAAGGACTTAGCCTAAGGGCGCCGAGCCTGCATATTATACCATAAACAGAAGTGTGGTTCACACTTATTCGTTTCCATTGATTGATGAGTTTGGTTTACATATTTGACTAGGTTGAATATTACTGTTGGTTGGTTACTTATACCCTATTGTTAATTGAATCTGATGATTTATGTTTATTGCGTTTATATTGTTGCCTAGTTGTGCATGCTAGTTTAAGTTTTCTTACTGAGCCTTGGCTCATGGGTGCTACGTGGTGCAAGTAAGGGAAATGGATAGCTGGACCAGCCATGAGTTGGAGGACTTCAGGGGCGGTGTGTACATATACAGCCTGATCGATCACCATGGTCGGGATAGCTTGGGAGGAACTATGGTTAAACCCTATTTTTCCAGTTAGGATGGCTAAGTTATATTCTATTTGTCTTTCACAAGACTATAAACTGATTTTGTGATCCCGTGTATAAACTTAATATTTTAATGAAAAATAGACACTTTTTTGAAAAAATCTTTTAATACCTGACCTTGACTTAGTCTTTAATTACACATTTAAGTTCAAACAACTTGCTTAGCAAGTGAAGCACTATTTTAAACACACAATGTAACGATCTTGGTTAACCAGGGCATTACAACTTGGTATTAGAGTGATCTAGGTTTAAGGGTTCTTGAAGACTGCCTAGGCATGTACACTCATCGCTAAAGATAAGCTCGACTCACGGTTAGGTATCTAATGACATGGTTATGTGAATAATTGTTTAAATTGAACCTATGTGCCTTATCTGGATGCTGGTATAGAGAGCATGATGTATATGGATGTATTTGGGTGGAATGGGATTTGATAATTGATGCATGAACAATGTAGATTTGTGTTTTGATATGTATAATGTGTGTGTGATTATTGTGATTGTTTGGACCTGCCCGTGGGATAATTATGCATATGAATATCAGGGCTGAGGGGTTAAGTCATTGATTGCGGACTGATTCATAAATTATGTATTTAAGATAGTCAATTGGACATGGTATTTTTAGTATGAGGGTTGCAGATGATATTTAGGGTCAGAACGCTCCATTTTCCCTTAGAGGAGATTAGATGGTTGAGATGGCGGGTTCCGTCGGGGAACGCTGCTTCGTATATCTTGACAGTAATGGCACCAGTGTTGGTTCAACCTGAGGGTGGAAACAAATAAGAGTTATCGTATGAAAGACTTCAGAAGCATTATTCCCTAGTTTTCGATGGAGGTTTGGGTCTGTTCAGAATTGATCAGTAGATGGGCATGATTAGGTCTGTCCTCGGTGATATGAGAGTGGTAGGCCATGATAGAGTGGTTGTGCCATGCGTATGCAGCAGGAGGATGCTTGAATGTGATGGGAAGTAGTACCCCAGACCAGGAATGTTGTTATGATGGGTTGGGAGGAGTTCAGACAGTGGTTCGACGAACGGGAATACTATAGCGCAGTCTGAACTGCAGGAACTAATGAGTTTACGGACTTGGTTCAGGATGGTAAGACAGTGACAGAATATGTCAATGAATATGACGGGTTGGCCAAATCTGCTTTTGATTTGGTACCAGCCGTTGTGGCCCAGAAGGAACGATTCACTTGAGGACTGAACTCTAGGATGGCCCAGAGCATTAAGGTTGCTCCAGTGCATGAGACTTCTATCTATGCTAGGGCAGTAGGGAGGGCCCTGTTATAGAAGACGCAAAACATGAGATATGGTTTGAGAGTGTCATAGGGCAGGAAGTTCAGACAACAGTATCCCCATTTGCGGGATCATATAGAGGGGCGGATGCCTAGTGAATAGAAAAGAAAGACTCCTAATAGTTCTGCTACTCCTAGTCTTGACAGGAGGGGTTATAGTTTACAGGATGGTTGCCAGAGCGGCAGTGAGGCTTGGTGAAGTTATTTAGTATGTGCTAGGTGTGGGAGACGCCATCTGGGAGGACGCCGAGTGAATGCATGTTTTCTATGTAGAATGATTGGGCATGTCAGGAAGGATTGCCCAAAATCAAAGTTGGAAGAACCAAGAAGTATAGATTACTCAACCCCAGTTTGAGGGTCCACCTTGGTACAGCCAGAGTTTGAGGTCAGTCCCTTGGAGGCGACTAGTTGACTTGTTAGTTCTCATTCCTTGTTATGCATTGAGCTGATTGAGTTTGGTGCTACGTGTCTCTTAAAAGAGACATATATATGTGGCACATGCTTTATGGTCGTCATGCCATGGGGCTTGAGATAATGGTGCTGCTGGGAAAATTGGTCACCCTCAAGAGAAGGGTTAGAGTATTATTGGTAGAAGATTGACAGTTGAATTGATTGAGTTTTCCATATAAGGATTTTGATATGATCCTGAGTACAGATTAGTTTATCAAATAAGGGACAACCATGGATTGCAAGAGATGGTGGTAATGTCTGGATTTGAAAGGGAAGGACCCGGTTGTGTCTACGGGATGCCTAGATATTGTGGTCGGTACCACTTGGAATATATCAGTTAGATCGAATGGAAACTAGATTGGCCAGTAAGGTTTCAGATAGGTGCACAAAGAATCATTGAGTACGCTACGTGCTTCAGGTATGGATATAATCGGTATCAGGGACATCATGAAGAACGACATTAGCTCAACATAAATAATTTATGGTTTAGTTGAAGAAGTATTTAATTTGAGGATTGGACAAGCGGAGCATCTCATCATGGGACAAATCGACACCGCTTGTTAAGAATGAAGGGTTCAATCTTCTGGTTGCAAGATAGGACAATGTTCTCAGGAATTGCCCTTCAATCTGGTTATTACCAGTTGAGGATCATGAAAAGAGACATTTTAGGAATTACTTCTTGCACCAAGGAGGATGTAATGGATTACCAATGAAGGTTCTTCATTGACTAATGCTCCAACGACACTAGTAAGTTCGATAAGCAGAGAGAGTACTGGAATGACATGGAGAAGCCATATTTAGATTGATTAGGGATGTGTTGGTCTACTCTCAGTTAGAATCATAATGCGAATGACCACTTCATTGATAATACTAAGACTAATGAAGCAGGGTTACAGGTAAGGCTCCAGAAAGATTAAGCTTTGATTTCTTCAAAGGTCTTCAAGGTCACGTTATGGAAAGTGATGGGATCGTGTATAAAGAAATTCAGTTAGAAGCCACAAAGAAATTACTGAAGAACGCCTGAGGGATGAGAAGTACAGTGAGATCGGTAAGACACGTCAGCTACTACTTGAAGTATCTTCGAAGAGAGCCGTACCCAAGATTGAGTTTGTTGACCCTGATTTTGGTCAACGACACAGAGTCTAGGAAACGACAAGAAAATGATATAGAGCTTGAAAATAATCTAATGGAAAAATAAAGAACACATGGATTTATAGTGGTTCGGTCCCAGCAATTGGTAATGAACTACGTCCACTTGATACTATTATTAATATTGAGCTCCCAAGGTGTGATCAAAGAACTAGGGTTCCTGAGTTTCATAGACCTTCGAAGAAGAGAACAATACAACGATGGAAAATAATAATATAATTCTCTAAGCAAAAAAGGTCGATCCCCTTCCTTGAGCTATCTCTCGTGTATTTATAGGCTCAGGAAGAGTTACATGAATTAGGAAATAATATCTATCCTTAATGATCGGATCTGCAGGTCATAATGAAGAGATATTCTCGAATGTCATCACAACTGTACAGATCTTTACATAAATGAACGAATATACGACCAGGCTAGTCATATATAGAACTTGATCTCTTCGCGCAGAAATAATGCTGGTTGATAGGTGAGCCGTATCTCTAATACGTATCCGCCATGTGTCGAAAATTCTTGCCACATCATCAGCAACTGTTTTTTGGATAAACATTTGCCCCTTAAGTTTATTTATCGCGACCAGAAATAAGTAAACTTAGGAAAATAACTTTTCGTATGCCCCATGAAATCTGTCAGAACTCTCGTGCGTTCTTGAAAATAGTGACCTAATCACGTCCAATCATGCCTTTTATGTAACGACCCATATTTGCTAATAGGGCTTAGGGCCTTGATTAGTGTGCCTGGAGGGCAATAAATGATTTAATATGTTAATATGTGAATTTATGTGAGTATGTGATAGAGATGCATGTTTAGTTGAATTAAATATGCATGTGGGCCCCGCCTGGATATTAGGGGTATGTTTGTGATTTTAGCCCGTTGAGGGTAAAAATGTGATAAATGCAGTATGTATGTGATTTATCTGTGCAGCACGATCCGAGACAGTCCTGGGGAGCGGTTAGCCAGAAAGTCACAACGGGCTTGAGAATCCGACTCAGGGCGAGTCGAGGGGTACTTTGGGTATTAGATGTATTATGGGGTTATCGGGTTATGGAAATAAATATTTGGAGATATATTTGAGGATAGAATGTCTAGGAGGGAATATTGGGGAAATTTACCATTTTGCCCTCGGGGACGTTTTGGTACCCAGAGCCTTGAGGTAACCCTATAGACTTAAGTTGAATAAAACAAACCTTAGAATTTCATAGAACTCTCAGAAACCGACTCACTTCTTCTCTGTCTCTTGAAGTGGTTTTCATTCCTTTGGAGGCTTAAGGAAGATCTTGGTGAAGTTAGCTAGAAGCTAAGGGAATTCAGTTGGGACTTTGGGGAGGTTAAAGCTTGGGACTTAGAGAATCTGTACAGAAGCATAATTCATCAAGGTAAGTTCTTAATATGTTGATTTGAGCCAATTTAGCAGCTGGTTTAAGGTTGTATATTGGAGTTGCATGTAAGCTAAGTTTGAATTGGGTTTTGATTGTTAGGCTGAGTTTTGGGGGCTGGTTCTTGATAGGTTTTTATGTTGAGACTGGGTTAGAATCTTTGTGATGATTATCTGGAATTATTAGCTTGATTATGGATGAGTTGGTTTGAAGAAAACGCAGGAAAAGATGGAGAATTTTGGGTTTGGAGGCGAGGGCCGCGACCCTAGAAGGGGCATGCTGCGACCCATGTGCGCGCGCGGCCATGGGAGGCTGTGAAGTTTGATGCGCGCCGCGGCCCATGTGTGCTTCAGGGAGGTGCTAGCCTCTGTTTTGAGGCTAGCCGCGGCGCTTGTGGGTAGGGCCGTGGCTCTTAGTGCCAGTTTGTGTTTTTAAGTGTGTTTAGGCTTGGGAACTCAATGGTTAAGGCTCGGGATGGATTTTATCACCCGGATTGATAGAATTCAAGGTTCAGGAGATTAGAGTTAAGGCTCAAAGTTATTTAATGGATTAGAACTTGATGGATGGATATTGTTAATGTGTTGTGACTAGGGATTCGGCGAGGCTCAAGTTAGAGGATTGTGCTCGGGATATCGGTGCTCGGAGAGCTCGGGACTGTAATGCCCCAAATTCCCTAATAAGGTTTAGGACCCTGATTAGGAGGCCTGGAGGGCCATAATTGATTTATTATGCTATTTAATGATAATATGCATGTTTAGGTGTATTAAATATGCATGTGAACCCATTTGTGATTAATTGGGTGATTTTCATATTTTGGCCATTTTGGGCATTTTTGGCATATATGTTTGAAATGGGCGTGGTGCTTTGTTATTATTTGGTTCTGCCAATGTTACCCAGCACAAGACGATCCTAGGAGGTAAGCTAGTGGGAAAGTCACAACGGGATTTAAGCTTGACTTGGAGTAAGTCAAGGGGTATTTAGAGCATTATCGGGTTATCGGGTAATGGGAATTAATATTTGGTGATAAATTGGGAGTTAGTAAGACCAGGGGGAAAATTCTGGAAGTTTTGACTATAATGTCCCCGGGGGTGTTTTCGGGACCCCGAGCATTAGGGTTTATTGGAAGCTACTTAAGCTTGAAGTAACCTTTTAAGGAATAAAAAGAACGTTCTGTACGTTCTCTCTCCCTAAAAGTTCCCTTTTCGTCTCCCGATCGCGTTTTCAAAGATAACTTGAGTTCTAGGACCCGGATTCAAGCGAGGATCGAGGCATAGCAATCCTAAGGAGAATTAGAAGCTTATTAGCTGGAGGATTTAGTTGGAAACAACTCAATTGGAGGTAATTCAAGTTTAAGTTTTAAGTTTTTAAAAGTTTTTAAGCTTGAATTGGATTTTGTGAATCGTTGAGTTTTTAGTTCGTTTGAGCCTCAGGTTTTGGTGATCTTGGACCATTGGGGAGTTTGGGAACTTTGATTTGATGATTGGGAATGTTTATACATGTTTTTGGGAGGTTTTAAAAGGTTAAAAACGAAGAAAAATGGCTGCCTTGAAGTTGGGCCGCGGCCCTGTTCTTGGGCGCCGCGACCCTTGCTCGATGAAGCAGGTGCCCTGTTTTTCTCTTGCTGGGTGCCGCAGCCCTTATTTTTGGGTGCCGCGGCGCTTGCCTCTGGTTGTGCTGGGGGCCGCGGCTCAAGGTTCCAGGGCCGCAGCTTAGGCAGGCTTTTGAGCCCGTTTGGGTGTTTTGACCCCGGGAACATGGTTTTAGGCCTCGGGATCATTCCTACTACCCGGATTAGTGAGGATTGATGTCTTGAAGGCTAAGTTTTAGTTCAAGGATTGGTTTTAGAACTTGAACTCATTGGATCACCATTTGTGGTTGTGACTAGGTTATCACTAGAGGCTTGGAATCAGGATCGTGCTTGTGGCTCATTGTTGGTAACTTGTGCTTGGACCCAAGGTAAGAAAACTGCACCCCATGTGTGACATGCATGGTTATGTTTGATGCATGTTGGATGTTTAAATGTAAGCATTGATAGCATAATGAATGCTTGGCAATCTTGCCCATTTGCATATGATTATTGTTGAGGCATGCTCGATGATTAGGTGTGATGCATGTGATGCATAAGAAACATGTGATTAGGGCATGCCATGAATGATGGATATGAGATTGGTTAGAGCTTGAGTCTCTGTGTTTGTGCATGATCATTATTATGCTCGCAATTGTTAAGTAAGCATGTTGAATGCCTCATCTTTGGATGTGTGACATATGATATATGTTTGGTAGCAATGCTTACTTGTGCATGGTACCGACTCATTAGTCAGAATTGGCAAAGGTGTTAGTATCAACTGTGAAGCTGTGACTCATTAGTCAGGTTCGGCAGTGGTACTGGGCACTGGTCACATTGCGCTGACTCATTAGTCAGGACGACCTTAGTGTGTTCTACGCAAGCCAACAAAGATTAGATCTAATCGACTTTTTGCATTGAATGACTCAAATGAGCATTAATGCTGGACCGACCTCAAGGTCAATGAATAATAAAAAGCGCTTGTCTAGCCAAGGGCTAACCATTTAGAGCCAGGGCTAGCGAGCCCCATGACTGTTATGTCACATGGCTATGGGCACCGGCCCCACAGTGACATGCTTGTCAATCACTCATCTGATAAGAGCCATTGCAGGAAAGCCCAGGTAACGTGTCGTTACACGACTATGGGCACTGAGGCCCTAATGACTTGTTTGTCAGTCACTCAGTATGGTTTACCAGAACCTCAAGTGATATTCACTCATCTGATCAGAGCTATGAGCTCTGTATGATCATTTTGATCATCATATGCGTGGCTATGGGCACCGGCCCCGTAGTAACTTGCTTGTCAGTCACTCAGCATGGTTTACCAGAACCTCAAGTGTTGAGACACTCATCTGATTAGGATTGACTTGATAGACCTCCAATCAGAAGGGCAGGATTTCTTATCCTGGATACCCCAACATTGGCTTGAATTCACTTGCATGCTTGAATAAAGTTGTGTTTGCTAGGCATGCCAGATATGATTTGTTATCATGATATGACTGTTCATGAGCATATGAGTTTTCTTGCTGAGCTTCGGCTCACGGGTGCTTTGTGGTGCAGGTAAAGGCAAAAGGAAGCTGGACCATCCTTGAGTTGGAGAGCTTAGGTGATGACGTGCACATATGCAGCTGCTCGACCAATACTTGGGCGAGGTTTGAAAGAGGAACTAGGGCTAAACCCTGTTTTGCCGCTTAGAACGACCTATTGTAAATATTTTCTTGTAATAGACTCTGAAATTATATTTTTGGGATCCCAATGTATACAGTAAACGTTCTAGTGAAACGTTATACCTCAATCAAAATTTTTAATCCCTAAATCGCTAATCATACTTAGTTACACATTTATGGCCAAACGACTCGATTACCGAGTTTAACACTGTTGCAACGTGCACTGTAGCGGTCCTTGGAGTTGGGGCGTTACAGGGACGCAGGTAAGAAAACCCTTGTTCCCATAGAGCTGGTATGCAGGGCTGAGCCCAATATGTCTGAATTGCAGGGCGTAGCCCTTTGGTTGAATTTTTTGGTGTTCAGTATTTGTTTATTATGCTATGAATACTATTGTGTGAATGTTCGGCAAGAGCCGGGAATGGCGCAGGCCGAGGTCGGCAGGGGCCGAGAACGGCAAAGGGCAGGGAACGGCGTTTGGCATGTTGAGTGCAAGGCCGAGTACGGAAAGGGGCCAGGAGCAGCGTTGAGCACGTGGAGTGCGAGTTGCCAGGGCGAGTCCCTAAAGGATACCTGGGATATCCTCACGGTGTGGACCGCAAACCCAGGGCCTGGTAAAGTGCTTGGGACGGCTTGGCAGTATGTGTTTAGCCTATTGAAGGCCTATTTATATGCTATGTGTTTATTTTGCATATGTTATCTGTTTGTGGGTTTTCTTGCTGGGCTTCGGCTCACGGGTGCTCTGTGGTGCAGGTAAGGGCAAAGAGAAAGTCAACCAACCATGAGTGTAGCAAGCATGAAGCGGTGTGTAAATGTTTGGCCTGCCTGGCTGCCACAACCAGTGGATTTTGGGAGATGATTGTAATTAAGCCTAGATTTTGTCATTTAGCCGACTTGGTTGTACTTATATATTGTAAATATTTCTAAACGGTATTTAGGGATCCCAAGTGTTAAAATTTTATGATTTTCAATGAAATAGAGTTATTTCTAAAGTTTTACTCGGATTATGATTTAATTACACTTTTCTTTTAAAAGCGTCGATTAGCGAGTGATTGCACGGTTTTAAACTCACTTAGTAACGACTCTAAGGTAGTAGGGTGTTACATTTTCAATTTTCAAGAAATCATTCTGATGGCTGTTACACTCCCCCATGCCTTGAAAAAGGTAACCCATGATTACCCCTTTTCGACACACCTTAGTTCTATAAATAATCCCCACATTCTCCTTTTAACTCTTTACACGCCATCCTTTTGCCAAGAACTCTCAAGAAATATATTCCAGAGCCCAGGACTTTAAAGTTTTCAGACGCTTCGCCGAGGATCTCTCGCCTGCAAACTCAAAGTCCCTCCTTTTCAAGATCTTCAATCTTAACTTAGGTAAACTTTCTTCGACGTTTAACCCTTTGAGATGCCATGCATGTTATTTCTGTGCTCTGAAACTTTTTGTGTTCTTGGGTAGAAATTTGTGAAGATTTTGCATATACCGGTTGATGCTTGACAGGGTAGTGTACTTTTTCTCTATATAAGTTAGGAATCAGTTTGATAGTTAGGATCATGGGTTTAGGGCGTAAAATCGAAGTAATAATTTGATTTCTAGGCTAGCTGAAAAACTGGGTTTTTCCCGCCCCTTTGGAGTTGAAAAAGATTTTTTTCAGAAAAACTTTTTACTTTCACTTTTTGATCCGTTTTTCAAACTGCTCGCATAAAACTTAGTGTTTCGGTTAGAATGCTGCTGGTCGATAGACGCGAGCAACGTTATTCCACCTTTCAACATAAGCTCCCAGGCTGTGTGTCTTATCTCCTCCTTTGTTTGTTTGCAGTTTATATGCAAGACCTGTGGGGAGGAGAAAAACCCATCGACGACGATCTGCTAACTCAACTGCTCGAGGATGAAGAACAACCCTCAACATTGATACCCGATATTCCCTTTTCTCGTATTAATCCAAACACTTCCCCAATTTTGACCCGAAACATGGCTCGCACCAAAACCAAGGCCCAGAAAAGAAAAACCTTAGAAACTTCTCATCAGCCTGCTGCTATGGCTAATACTCCCTCGACTAGTGGTTGAGATGAAAATACCCCTGATCTAAACATCTAAAGATATGCCCACCCCCGACACGTTATTTAGCCGGATGTCGAGTGGCATGTCGTCTCTGAAAGTAGGGCGACGGTCAGAATGATCGCCAACTACTTAAAGAATTATAGTCTGCAAGGGGTGACCCTAGTCAAGGCCAACCCAGACCAAATGGCTAATTTTCCTGGAGGTGCCTATAGCGCTTGGTCGCAGTTTCATATTGAGGCAGGGGCCACCTTGCCTCTTCACCCATTCTTTCAGGGGCTAGCCAACTATTTTGGAGTTTCCCCCTTTCAAATTACCCCAAATGGATATAGGATGCTTGCTGCACTCTCTATCCTGTACAACCAGAAAAAATGGCCCGTGCCATTGCCTCATGAGGTCAACTATCTGTTCGACCTCTAATCTAACCCCAACCATGAAGGCACGGGGTTCTTCCACCTTTGTCATTAGGAAAACAGACGCACTTTCCTGACTGACACGACCCACATCTCAAACGTGGGGAGGTACTATCAAGAGTACTTCCTTACGGCGGACCTGGTCGCGGACAACATGGCTTTCGCACGAGGAGGTAAAACTTTCGTATCGCTGGCTGACTTCTTCACTTAGTGTTTTCCTCCACAATGTCTTAAACTTTTAATGTCTTCCAGGCCCGTGGCTACGACCAAACCCAACTCCGGGAATGGAGTCAAGATCGGCACTCTTAGCCAGCATGTCAGATGCTGAGAAGAGTGTCAAGAATCTAGTTACAGAGGCTAACCTTAGGTTGGTTGGCCTCTGGGCCCCTCAATCAGATATGAGGGGGCCTTTGGCAGGGAGCGCTCGCGCCAAAGGGGAACCTGAGCAGCAACCTCAAGCGTCTCCTCCGTGGAGGAGACCGACTGGGGTAACGATCAGGGAACCTACTAGCACTCCTCGAGTAGAGAGGCCCTCGGACCCCTAAGGAAAAGGAAAGAAGAAAGCCACCGAGCCTGTTGACCTCTTTGACGACTCGTCAGATGACAACGGTATAGTAATTTCGCTTTTAAACAATTTGCCAATTCCCTGTCATCTATTTGACGGGGAAGACAATTTTAAATATGCTCCACACTTAGGGCCAGAATTCTTCATGTCAAAGAATGAGTGTAAGACTAGTAGAGTCTGTAGTGTAGCAACCAATAATAATAGCTCGGGTATTGGACTTTGCAATCCTTTTTTGTTTTCTTCTTCTGATGTGATGTGTTTGGCTGTTCATGCTATCTCATTGTTTGACTTTGTTATTGTTTTTCAGGCATGGACTCCACCAACGTGTTCGACCTTTACAGCACCCCAGAGGCTGCTGCTGCCCCTCCGAGCAAAAAGAAAACCAGCAAGAGACATGTTGGGGAGAGCAGCAAAGAGCCCCAGGCGAAGAAGGTCCGGAATGCAGGCCCTTCGGAGGACAGGCCCTCGGCCATCGCGACTCTGCCTTCCACCCGCGAGCAGCAGACTCCATCTACTGCGGCCGGGTCAACTCCTTCTCCTGCTGCCCCATCTGACCAAACCCAGCAGGAAGCTCCTACCTCAACCGGGAACCTGATGGTTGGCCGTTCTTTTAAACTGATCAAGGAGAGGCTTACCAAAATCGCCAAGCACGATCGCTGCTGAGCGGCAATGGCAGCTACGGAGACGATGGGCGTTGACCCAATTTTGAACCGAGCCCTCACCAGTGTAAGTTGTCTCCTTTTGTGAAATTAGGTCTTCGGTAATTTACTGTTTGTCTAATTTTTGTTCTGTATGCAGGCCATGCTAACCCTTATTGCCGGCCGCATCCACCTGGGCACTGTCACCGAGGAGGCCAGGACCTTGGATCAACGGCATGAGGACGAACTCAAAGCTGCCGAGGCGTGACATGCTGATCAGCTGGTGGTGGTGACTGCGGAAAAGGCCCAACTGGCCAAGGAGTTGGAGGAGAAGCTGAAGTCTCTGGAAAAAGCCCGCGAGCTGAGGGACCAATACAAGGAGTCCAACCGCTCTAACTATAAGGTGGCTAAGCAGCTCGAGCTGGACTTGATCGCGAGTAGGCTAGAAACCAGAGACATGGAGGACTGAGTTAAGGACTTGGAGAAGACTAATGCTGCCAACTTAGAGAGGTACAAAAATGCCACCCTGAGGTGCTTCTATGACTTCTGGAAGCACAATCAGGGTGCCAATTTTGATTATCTTCCTGAGAACGCGAGGGAAGCTGAGCTGGCTCGCTGCGTGACTTAACTGGCTGAAGAGGAAGGGTCGAGGGTCCCTGCCTCCCCCGAAATCTCGCTGGCCGTCGGGATGGAGGGTGCAGACAATGAAGCTGTCGACTAGAACCTTCCCCAGGATCCTCCAGCTCCTCAAGCTCCTTAGTTTTTTTTTCCTTTTATATTTCTTTTCTAATTACACGACCTACGGGTCGTGATGTAAAGTCAATATAATTTTTTGGTTTGCTGCACGGGCAGCTTTTACTTTTATTTTGAACAATTACATCCAAGCAGTTACTGCTTGCGGTGTAAAAGGATCGCTTTTATATTACAATATATTTGCATATTATTATAACATCTAATTGTTCGCATGACCGAACTTAGCATAGCACTTTGGTTTGATTTAACAAAATATCAAAATTTTGAAAAATACTCTAAGTGCCCTTGCATGCTTTCACTTATTTTGCTCATGTGTTTACATACCTTTTAATGATATGCTTTGCTTACTTGTACCTTGTATGCCCCCCCAGTGATTGGGGAGCTTTTAGGTCCTCGGTCACTTGCCTTGACTAGAACTTTCCCGAACGTTACCGCTCGTAGCAATGCGATTAGAATTATAATACAGCAAAACAACACATGTAATGAGAAAATACTTGTAATAAATACAATAGTTTGCAAGAAATGACTGGCTGAGCACAATCCCTTTTATTCTCGTAGTAAATGGACGAAACATGTCTTTACGAGTGATCAATAAGATCTTACACAAAACTTGTAAAAAGTAAAATTTATACAAGCTAATTCTTTAAGAAGAATTGTTCATTGATAATACTTGCGCATGTGTTCTCCATTCCAATATCGAGGAACGAGATCTCCGTTTAAGCGGGCAAGTTTATAAGTGCCTGGGTGAAGGACTTCATCAATCTGGTAAGGTCCTTCCCAATTTGGCCCGAGGACTCCAGCAGCTTGGTCGCGAGTGTTAAGAAAAACTCTTCAGAGCACAAGGTCTCCAATGTTGAACTTTCTTTCTTGAACATTGGAGTTGAAATACTGGGCGACCTTCTGCTGGTATGCGGCTACTCGGAGCTGGGCTTGTTCAAGCCTTTCATCAATTGAGTCCAAGGATTCCATGAGTAGCTGGTTGTTAGAATCCTGGGTGTATGTTAATCTGCAGTGAGAGGGTGGATCCAACTCAACAGGCAACATGGCTTCATACCCGTATGCCAAGGAAAATGGGGTATGACCAGTTGCTGTTCGGTGGGAAGTTCTGTACGACCAGAGGACTTTAAGCAACTGTTCTGGCCATGCTCCTTTCACTTCTTCAAGTCTTTTCTTCAGTGTATCCTTCAACGTTTTGTTGACTGCCTCGACTTGTCCATTCGCCTGGGGATGAGCGACTGAAGAAAAGCTCTTAATAATGTCGTGACGTTTGCAGAAATCTGTGAATAGATCACTATCGAACTAGGTGCCGTTATCTGAGACTATCTTTTTTGGCAATCCATAGCGACAGATGATGTTTTTGACCACGAAGTCAAGAACTTTCTTCGTCGTTATGGTCGCGAGTGGCTCAGCTTTGGCTCATTTGGTGAAGTAGTCGATGGCAACCACTGGGTACTTTACACCACCTTTCCCCGTAGGCAAAGATCCGATTAGATCTATTCCCCAAACCGCAAAGGGCCATGGACTCTGTATCTGCTTTAACTCATTGGGAGCTCCTCTCAGGATCTTAGAAAACCTTTGACACTTGTCACATTTTCGCACGAACTCCATGGAGTCTTCATTCATTGTTGGCTAGAAATATCCCTGCCTTAGGATCTTTTTCGACAGGCTTTGCCCCCCAGCGTGGTCTCCGCAAATACCTTCGTGTACCTCCTTCATCAACTCTTTGGCTTTCTCCTTTGTAATACACCTGAGAAGCGGCAGTGAGTATCCCCTTCGGTACAGAATTCCATCGACCAGGATATACCTAGCAGCTTGTTGCTGAAGGGTCCTAGCTTTGTTTCTGTCCGCTGGTAGCACACCGCTTGATAGATACTCTACATATGGCGCCATCCATGTATCCGCCATCTGGATGACTAAAGTGGTTTCTGTTGTTTGGATGCTGGGTGCGGGTAGTCGCTCGACTGGCACTATGTTCAAAGTATCAACATCTTTTAAACTTGCCAACTTTGCCAAAGCGTCTGCATTGGAATTCTGATCACGAGGCACTTGCTGTAGAGTGTATCTGTCGAACTGGGCTAACAGATCCTTTGCTTTGTTAAGATAAGCGACCATATTTAATCCCCACGCTTGATACTCTCCCAAGATCTGATTCTCGACTAGCTGAGAATCACTATAAATGTCAAGCGCTTTTATGTTTATGTCCTTGGCTAACCGCAGTCCAGCGAGCAGTGCTTCATATTCAACCTTATTGTTAGAGGCAGTGAAGTCAAATCTTATTGCACAGTGAAATTGATGCCCTTCTGGCGTTATCAATATCACTCCTGCTCTTGCGTGGGATTCGATAGATGATCCATCGGTGAATAATTTCCATGAGGGTGCTTGGGTTTGACATTCAGGCTTGCTAGGCTCCTCGATCTGTTCGCCACCCGCGGGCTCTGTAAGCTGGGCGATGAAGTCAGCTAAGGCTTGTCCCTTTATTGCTGCTCGTGGTAGGTAAGATATGTTGAACTGCCCGAGTTTGACTGCCCACTTTAGTAATATTCCGGCAGCCTTTGGCTTTTGTAGGACTTGCCGAAGAGGTTGGTCGGTTAATACCGTAATCAGATGGGCTTGGAAATAAGGCCGCAGCTTCCTAGAGGCCAATACTAAGCAGTAGGCTAACCTTTCAATGGGGGGATATCTTAATTCTGCTCTGATCAACCTTTTGCTTATGTAATAGACAACCTTCTGCACACCTTCTTCTTCTCTCACCAGAATAGCACTAGCAGCGTAATCTGTGATTGCCAGGTAGACGAACAAAGTCTCTTTATCCACTGGATTCGAAAGGATGGGCGACTGCGCCATATGTGCTTTTAGTGCTTGAAAGGCCTGCTCACACTCATCCGTCCATTCAAATTTCTTGCTGCCTCTGAGTAGATTGAAAAATGGGACACACTTGTCCGTTGATTTTGAAATAAATCTACTAAGGGCGGCAATTCTCCCAGTCAGACTTTGGACATCCTTAATCCTTACTGGCGACTTCATCTTGATCAGGGCTTTTATCTTCTTGGGGTTAGCTTCAATTCCTCTTGAGTTAACTATGAATCCCAAGAACTTCCCTGATCCAACTCCGAAGGAGAATTTTAGGAGATTCAACTTCATCCTATATTTATTAAGGACGCGGAAGCATTCCTGCAAATCCCTTACATGTCCTTCTGCCTTCTTCGACTTAACCAGCATGTCATCGACGTAAACCTCCATGTTTGTCCCGATCAGCTCCTTAAACATGTGGTTGCGGAGTCTCTAGTAAGTCGCACCGGCATTTTTCAAACCAAAGGGTATCACCTTGCAACAGTAGAGCCCTGTATCAGTTCAACAGCTAGTGTGATCCTCATCAGGGGGATGCATACTAATCTGGTTATACCCAGAGTATGTATCCATAAATGAGAGGATCTCGTGTCCTGCAGTGGCATCGACCAGCTGGTCGATCCTCGGGAGTGGGAAGCAGTCTTTAGGGTAGGCTTTATTGAGGTTTGTAAAATCCACACATGTACGCCACTTGCCATTCGGCTTGGGCACGAGTACGGGATTGGAGACCCATGATGGATAAAACGCCACCCTGATGAACCCATTCTCCTTCAGCTTCTCGACTTCTTCCTTCAAAGCTTTCAATTGGTCTTTGTCGAGCAGCCTTCTTTTCTGCTGCACAGGTGGAGAGCTTTTGTCAATGTTCAGGACATGGCTGATGATTGCAGGATCTATCCAAACCATGTCTTTATGCGACCAGGCAAAGATGTCCTGGTTCCTTTTTAAGAACTCCACCAGTGCTTGTTTTGTTGTTGTCTCTAAGTTTTTACCGACTTTCACAACTCTGATCGGATTTTCCTCATCGAGTTGGACTTCTTCAAGGTCCTCGATGGGGCCTACTGCTTCTTCGAAATCCCCAAAGCGAGGATCTAAGTCTCTATCCTCACTTTGGGCAATGCCCTATTTGGTGAGATTATCACCTTAGCGGGCTTGAACATCAGATGCCATTTGCAACTCTTTTCCGGCGGCATCCCTCGATACACCCTTTTTTGCCTTGGTGATCGAGGTGTTGTAGCATTCTCTCGCCTCTCGCTGGTTTCTCAGTACGCATCCTACTCCTGCGTCTGTTGGGAATTTCATGGCGAGGTGCCATACAGATGTGACGGCTCGGAGGTCAACTAGAATAGGTCTCCCTATCACGGCATTATACGCCGAAGGACAATCAACCACTATAAAAGTGGTGAGTAATGTCCTGTTGGCAGGCGTGGTACTTGCGGTGACTGGGAGTCTAATTGACCCTATTGGGGCGAGCCTTTCTCTGGAAAAAACATAAATGGTTTGGTTGCATGGCTCTAGGTCCTTGATGGAAAGTTTCTTCCTTTCCAGCGAGGACTTATATAGGATGTTGACCGAACTTCCTGTATCAACCAACAACCTTTTCAACATCATATTTGTGATTTGGACATCCACGACCAGCGGATCAGAGTGTGGGAATCGCACATGCTGAGCGTCGTCATCAGAGAAGGTGATTGGTTCCCCCTCTGTTCGAGCCTTTTTGGGTGCACGATCCTCCACACTCATCATCTTGATGTCCTGGTCGCGTAGGGTTCAAGCGTACCGCTCCCTCGCTTTTCCACTATCACCTGCGAGATGTGAGCCTCCGCAGATGGTGAGTAGGGTACTTGCCACGGGAGCTTGCTGTAAAGGTGGCGAGCGCTGGCGTGTAGGCGCTGACTCGTTGCCACCTTGAGCCTCTCGCTTGGAACTTCCCGCGGCTCATACATATCTTCTTAAGTGTCCCTGTCTTATTAGGAACTCAATCTCGTCCTTCAGCTGTTACACTCATTGGTGTCGTGCCCGTAGTCGTTATGATAATGACAGAACTTTGTCGAATCTCTCTTGGAGATGTCCTTTCTTATAGGCGCGGGTCGTCTGTAGGGCACACTCGAGCTGGTCGCTTGGAACACCTCGGCTCGGCTTTCGACAAGGGCGGTGTAATTGGTAAATTTTGGTTCATACTGATTATTTTTGGGGCGTTTACTCTTGGAGGTCGAGGGTTCGCCATTCACCCGCTTTCCACAATTTTTATCGTTGCCATTCCTATTGCCTTTGCCGTTGCTAGCTTTGGCAGGTTCTTCTTTGGGCCCCTTGTCCTTTGCTGGCGATTTGCCTTCGTTGGCAATCGCATCCTCGAGCTTGATGTACCGATCAACTCGATCTAAAAACTCCTGGGTAGTGTTAACCCCATGCTTACTGAGGCTACTCCAGAGAGGAGAATGGTGCCTAACCCCAGTGGTTAGGGCCATCATCTTGCCTTCATCGCCCACAGTCTTCGCTCCTGCTGCGGCTTGCATGAAGTGCTGAACATACTCCTTCAAAGGCTCCCCTTCTTTCTGGTGTATCTCGACCAGTTGGTTTGCCTCAATGGGGTGCACACGACCCGCATAGAACTGTCCGTAAAACTCCTTCACGAACATTTCCCAGGATATTATACTTGCAGGAGGGAACTTAAAGAAACACTCCTGAGCGGCATCAGAAAGGGTCGCTGGGAAGATCCTGCAACGAGCGTCTTCAGAGACTTTCTGAATGTCCATTTGTATCTCAAATTTGTTTACATGAGACACCGGGTCTCCGTACCCGTAAAAGTTTGGCAGAGTCAGCATCTTGAACTTACTAGGGGTTTCTGCCACAGCAATCCTTTGTATGAAAGGGGTGCCCCTCCTCCGACCGTACTTGATATGCGATGTCCGCCCCCTGACCAGCTGCTATATAGCCTGGTTCAGGGCATCGATTTGAGCTTGAACGGCTTCAGGAATTGCTGGGGCCTCCGGTGCCGGGGGAATGTACTCATCGTGCCTTTCTTGGCGGTCGTTGAGTACATCCCTCAAGTCATTGTCTCTCTGCCGCTGCTCATTGGCTCCGGGCCAGCTAAAGACGTTGTTTTGTCTGGGCTGCCCCCCAGCATTACGTCCTGATTGTTGGTCTTCTCTAGGTGGTAGGCTTCTGCCTCCACCTCTCTCCTTGTTTCTCCGACCAGTATTCCCTCTGCCTGAGTCGGCCTCATTGTAGCCGTGGCCATCTCTGAACCTTGACTGGCTATGGTGGGACCGACTATTTCCTCTGTTGCCTCCTTGGGCTGGAACTTCCCGAGCGTTAGGGGGAGGCATGCGCTGGTCGGTGGGTCCCTGTGCATTGTCATGTCGTGGAGGGCCCCTGACCGCAGAGCCTGTCTCTGAATTCCTTCTGTTGGCAGAAGGATGCTGCCCCCTACCCGGTGGGTGTGGCTCTTCACCCCCTGGGATTCTAGGGCTCCGGGGCTATTGCCCGACCCTATTCTGCCTTGGACGCGGGGGATTGCCTCGACCAACCTGGGATGGAGGCTGCGTCTCAGGGTCCCTAGGTGGGACATCATCCTGAGGCATTGGTGGCTGCTTCGGCCTTTGAGGGCTTGTTGGCTGGAGCAAAGGGCTAGGATTGAGACCTCTTTGAGGTTGCCCACTTGGGGGTTGATCAGGCTGCGAGGCAGGTGCAGCCTGATTCCTAGCCAACTGAAGGGCTGCTTCAAGGGCTGCCATGGCATCCCTCTGACAACGGTCCATCTCCACCTATCTTTCGCTCAGCTCTTGGTGCTGGCGCTCTTTCTCCCTCTGCTGTGACGCCATTATCTCGGTGACACTCTCTTGATTGGCCCTTAGAGCGGCCAATTCATCTTGCAACACCCCCAGCGTTGTCTTGAGGGCCTCAGAGTCCACTTCCTCCTCATCGAACTCCAAATGAGGTTCGTCTTCAGCCATGTTTGGTAAAGGAGGATGGGATGGTGCGGAAGCAACCTGTCCAGTTTTCTTGGTAGTCTTTGCCATTAGATTTTCTCGGATTCAAGTCTCTCAATGAAAGCACCAGAATGTTGACCCTGATTTTGGTCAACGACACGGAGTCTAGGAAACGACAAGAAAATGATATAGAGCTTGAAAATAATCTAATGGAAAAATAAAGAACACATGGATTTATAGTGGTTCGGTCCCAGCGATTGGTAATGACCTACATCCACTTGATACTATTATTAATATTGATCTCCCAAGGTGTGATCAAAGAACTAGGGTTCCTGAGTTTCACAGACCTTCGAAGAAGAGAACAATACAACGATGGAAAATAATAATATAATTCTCTAAGCAAAAAAGGTCGATCCCCTTCCTTGAGCTATCTCTCATGAATTTATAGGCTTAGGAAGTGTTACATGAATTAGGAAAATAATATCTATCCTTAATGATCGGATCTGGAGGTCATAATGAAGAAATATTCTCGGATGTCATCACAACTGTATAGATCTTTACATAAATGAACGAATATACGACCAGGCTGGTCGTATATAAAACTTGATCTCTTCGCACAGAAATAATGCTGGTCGATAGGCGAGCCATATCTTTGCTATGTGTCCGCCACGTGTCGAAAATTATTGCCACGTCATCAGCAACTGATTTTTGGATAAACAGAGGTAACATAAGAACCTAAAGTTTGTTTGAATGGATAGTTTCGTACTGAATTTTTAGAAGATATAATAAGGGTTGGTTAGCACACTATGGTATCAGAATGTGTATGCGGTGGACTGATACAGGAGGACAACATGATGGATACTATCCTTGCTTAAGACATGAAACTATAGGGTGGTGCGTCCAAGATTAGGGTGTGCCTGTGTACAGACTGAAAAGGATGGTTGTTCGTGCTTCACAGTAGATGAAAGAATAAGAACACAAATGTTGTACATGGAGCATTAAGTTGACCGTAATGCCAAGTGGCCACAGTTAGGGTGCAATGATGGAACCTACGGAATAGAAGTGTGTGTATTAGTGTAAAGAGTTAAAGTGTTTGATCACCCATATAAGAATAATCATGAGACTAAGGCCCTAGTGGGAATTAATGGGTGATTCACATTGGACACCGTTGATTGCATAGAGAAAATTAACATGGAAGCTGACATTCTGAGTTAGAAAGATCTGTGCCAGTTGGATAAGACGCCACAGATTTCAGTAAAGTCAGACAAAGTAGCAACCAAGATTGGTATAGAACCATCACTTGATAGTTGGAAGACATACCTTTATGAGCAATGTAATACAGAGAGAAGATCTTGTAGGAATGGTTCAAAATCCTACCATTTTAGTATGAATGGGTTAAGATATGAAAATTGGATGAGTGATCCAATAGACCTGGCGTTGAGGTGGAGATTCTAGATGGGTATTGCACCACCTCCTTATGATTGTTGTATCCAAGAATTTGAATGGATGTTAAGATATAAAATTTGTATATTGGAAGACAAAAGGGTATAGTTGTAGATCGTAAGGGGTGGACTACATTAGACTGCCAGAAAGAAGATTGAATACAGAAAGTTATGATTCAACGAATTGGGTTAACACCCTTTAGTGTGTGTGAACGGGTATCACAATAATGCGTATGGGCGAAGGGAGATTGTATGATTCTGTGAGACAACGAAGTCGATGGTGTCAGACTGGGACCCTTTATTTCCAAAGTTCTAGAAAAGGGTTGTAGAGGGAAATAAGATAAGATTGAGACTTAGAATTATTAGTTACCCTCATATGGATTGACAATTTGAAGGAATGACTTAGACTTTAAGAATTGTACATCAAATGTGTAAGTATTTGGGGCATTGAAATAAGTACGGTCCCTTGATTGAATAGTCATAGTGGTGAATGCCGGTCAACGACTAGGGTGACTCTGAATAAGATACAGTGAGATAGGGAGTGAGAAGTACTTGTTATAGGTAATGAAATGAGAGACAGGGAATATTGTGATTCAAAATTGGTTCAGGGAAACCAATGAAGTTATTAGGATTGTTAGGGCGGAAGTGTCTGCTTATTTAATAGGACATAGGAGTTCGCAAATTTCAAGCATGGGAACAAGGAGTTCCAGGATGGGAGACCTTGTATTTCTCCGAGTATTGTGGACTAGAAAGGATAAGATATTTTGGGAAAGAAAGAGGAGTTTTGACTCCCGATTTAATAGATTTCTGAGATCTTACCAAGGACTAGGCCAGGGGCCTACAGATTAGCCTTACCCTAGTATGGGTGGTGGCTCAAAAGGTGTTACTGGTGCCAATGTCAAGGAAAAAATATTAACACTGATGGGGTGAGGAAACCCTAGAATTTTGGTGGGAGTTACTGCACAAGGAAAAGCTAATGAAATTATTATAGAATAAGACTTTCACTCTAGTGAGAATGTTACTAAGGGATAAAAAGTTAAAGGACTAAACTTTGAAGTTATAGTCAGATTCATGGGATTAGAATAAATTTTGAGGACGAAATTTCAATATAGAGGGGATAGATGTAGTGTCCCGAATTTACTGTTAAGACTAAGTGCCTGGAATACAGTGCCTGGAGGGCATAATAGGATATACATGTTGAATTAATTGAATAAATGTGTGACTACGTGGCATATGATTTATACGATAATATAGATTTAAATGCATGTTTATGTGTATTAAATATGCATGTGGGCCCATTCTAGATAATAAGGGCATATTTATAATATTGGCCCGTTGCGGGCATAAATGTGATTATATGTACGTAAATTATTGAGACAACACTGTTCTATGGATATATTTGCAATATTTGGCTCGAGGCGATCCTAGAGAGCGGATTAGCAGAATAGTCACAACGGGGTGCAATACCCGGCTTGGGGCAAGCCTGGGGGTATTTTGGGGGGCTTAGTGCGTATTTAGGATTTATTGGTTAGTGTGCAATTATTTGGTGATTAATTGGATATGTTGGGATTAATTGGGAATTTATAAGACAATTTGAGGATTAGCGGGGAAGGTGCCTAAAGACGTTTTTGCCCTTGGGGGCATTAGAAGATAAGGGCATACTTAGGGGCATTATGGTCTTTTTGGTCTAGAAGATAAACTTACCTCTGGGTTAGCTTAGGCAGTGGTAACTGATAGAAACTCAAGGAAGCAAGGCCAGGGCAATCTCTCGTCATCCAACCGACCCTATCCCTTTCTCTCTCAAATTTGGTGAATTTTTGAGGAAGCTAAGAGGAATTAGTGGTTGAAAGCTTGGGGAATTGAAGACTTGAGGCCTAGAAGTTGGTTAGCTACTGCTAGGGGGAGTAATTCACAGCTAAGGTGAGTTTTAATTGCTGTTTCAATGGTGCTCTGTTTTGGATTTATGGTTGTTCTTAACTTTAAGGTTTAAGATTATGAATTTGAGTTTGGATGGAAGTTTGAGTGTGTTCAGCTAGGGTTTTGTTGCTGGTATCATATTGATGTTATGCTATGGATTGAATTATAGTTCTAGGATTTATTTGGGAAGTTTTGAAGAATTTTTGGCTGAGGAAAATTAGGAAAATCTTTGGTTTGTAATGTCAAGTCGCGGCCCTGTTCTTGGAGCGCCGCGACCCAGGTGAATGCAGGCCAGATAGGGGCCCCTGCTTTGGAAGTGTGTTGCGACTCTCTAAGGCAAGTCGCGGCCCGTATCCTGGGTTCCAAGGGGGGGGGGGGGGCTCTCTGACCTGGGAGGTGTGCCGTGACCCTTAGGGGCAAGTCGCGGCCCGCCTGGTCATTTTTAGGCCACTTCAGGTTTTAATGATGGGAACCTTAACCTAAGTGCTCGGGACGAATGCTACTACCTGGTTTAGTAGAATTTGAGGTCTTGAATACTCATATATTATCCCAAAGTTTTTAATTGGTTTAGGATTTTAATGGTTATCCATTATCGCATTGTGACTAGGTTATACTATAAGGGCTCATGATTAGGGATCGTGCTTGGGGCTGTCATACACTAGCTGCTCATGAATTGAGGTAAGAAAACTGCACCCAAGTTGTGATTGGGGCTTAAACCCCTTATATGAATATATTATGAATATGAACATAGTTGTAGTTGAGAATATCTGGAAGGGCATGCTTGTATACGCTGCCATTGATTACTTGCTATGCATTATGCATTTGAGATTATATCTTTTTGCACGCCGACCTAAGGGTGCTGGGGGTCGATAGCAAGCATGCGGAACACAGCTTGGCCTAAGGGTGCTGGGGTTCGCTAAGAGACTAAAGGACTCGACCTAAGGGCACCGGGCCTGAATATTATACCATAAACAGAAGTGTGGTTGACACTTATTCGTTTCCATTGATTGATGAGTTTGGTTTACATATTTCACTAGGTTGAATATTACTATTGGTTGGTTACTTATGCCCTATTGTTAATTAAATTTGATGATTTATGTTTACTGCGTTTATACTGTTGCCTAGTTGTGCATGTTGGTTTAAGTTTTCTTGCTAAGCCTTGGCTCACGGGTGCTACGTGGTGCAGGTAAGGGAAAGGGATAGCTGAACCAGCCATGAGTTGGAGGACTTCAGGGGCGGTGTGTACATATGTAGCTTGCTCGATCACCACGGTCGGGATAGCTTGGGAGGAACTAGGGTTAAACTCTGTTTTTCCTCTTAGGGCGACGAAGTTGTCTTTTACAAGTTTGTAAACTGATTTTGGGATCCTGTGTAAAACTTAATATTTTAATGAAATATAATCATTTTGTTGACCAAATCTTTTAATACCTGACCTTGACTTAGTCTTTAATTACACATTTAAGTTCAAAAAACTTGCTTAGGAAGTGAATCACTATTTTAAACACACAATGTAACGGTCTTGGTTAACCAGGGCATTACAATTAGTGTGGGGGAGAACGTTTCTGTAGTTCTTCAAAAGAAGCTTCCACCAAAGTGTAAGGATCCTAGAACTTTTACTATTATTTGCATTATTGGTAATAAAAGGATTGAGTGCTGTATGCTGGATTTGGGAGCCTTTATAAATGTCATGCCATTCTACATTTATGCTACATTGAATCTTGGTCCACTTGAAGAAGCATGGGTGATTATTCAACTTGCTGAAAGTTCTAATGATTATCCTAGAGGTGTAATACAAGATGTTGTAGTTCAAGTGAATGAATTGGTGTTTCCGGCAGATTTTTATGTACTTGATATGGAGGATGAATCCTTTCCATGCTCCACACCGATTTTGTTGGGAAGACCGTTCATGAAAACTGCAGGAACCAAGATTGATGTGCATGAAGGAACATTGACCATGGAATTTGATAGGGAGACCATTCATTAATAAATCGAGGCTATGAGGTATCCAAGTGATGTACATGCTGTCTATGCTCTTGACGTTTTAGATATCTTTTCTCAACAAGTCGTAGATTTTCATAATGAAGACTCTCTAGATGTTGCTTTGAGAGAACATCTTATGTTGGATGACGAAGACTATTCTTGTGAAATTATGGATGTCATAGCCACACTCAATAGTGGTTTTGATGAGACTTTTAAGATGGTTTCATTCTTGGACTTACCAATCTCTAATGAGAAATTGCAGCCATCTATTGTGCAAGCACCTACTATTGAATTGAAGCCACTTCTAGAGCATCTTAAATATATTTACTTAGGGGAGAATGAGACACTTCCAGTTATAGTTGCAAGAAATCTCAACCAAGTTCAAGAAGAGAAATTGACAAGAGTTCTTCGGGAGTACAAAACAACCATTGGGTGGTCTATCGCTGACAATAAAGGAATCAGTCCTTCTATGTGCATGCACCAAATTCTACTTGAAGAAGGATCTAAACCAACTCATGAGGCACAAAGGAGGTTAAATCCCCCTATGATGGAAGTGGTGAAAAAGGAGATACTGAAGCTCCTTAGTGTGGGTATTATTTACCCAATTTCAGATAGTCAATGGGTGAGTCCAGTTCAGGTAGTATCGAGGGAGTTTGGAATTACAGTGGTAAAGAATGAAGACAATGAGTTGGTGCCTACAAGAATGCAGACTGGATGGCGTGTTTGTATAGACTACCGCAAGATGAATGCAGCGACTCGTAAAGGTCACTTTCCATTACATTTCATTGACCAAATGCATGAGAGGTTAGCATGTTATCCTTATTATTGTTTTCTTGATGGTTATTCGAGATATAGTCATATTATTATTGCTTCTGAAGATCAAGAAAAGATGACCTTCACATGCCCTTTTGGTACCTTCGTTTTCCGACGTATGCTAGTTGGGTTATGTAATGCTCTCGCCACCTTTCAACGATGTATGATGAGCATCTTTTCAGAATATATTGAAAACATCATTGAAGTTTTTATGAATGATTTTAGTGTTTATGGTGACTCATTTCATCGATGCCTGCTGTGGATGCCAAAAATCCACCAAGAAAAAAATCCCCAGTACATGGTAAAAATACAAGGCTAAAGGTCACTTAGTCACATTATCAGGCTCAGACCTATAAGTCTTGTAAAACTGGGAGATTGTCCCAAGGGAAGCATCACTTAGTGAGCCATGAAGTATGGCCTTTGTGGATGCTCAATATTCCATGCCCATAAAAGACTCAAAGTGTATGCTTAGGCCCCATAAACGCCCAAAAATATGGCTGGGTTGGGGTGACCCTGAGCCACTGTTGCCTCTCGCGCGGCAGCCCTGATGGCCTTGTGCGCGCCAGCACCAGGCGAGGCCACCCCCTCGCGTGTGCCAGCACCAGGCGAGGCCACCCCCTCGCGCACGCCAGCACCAGGCGAGGCCACCCCCTCGCGCGCGCCAGCACCAGGCGAGGCCCTCCCCTCGCGCGCGCCAGCACCAGGCGAGACCCCCCTCCTCGCGCGCGCCCAGCACCAGGCGAGGCCACGTGTCCCGCGCGCGCCCAGCACCATGCGAGGCCCCGTATCCCGCGTGCGCCACGCCATCAACAAGCCTTCCAAGGAGGTCTCACGAAGGAATAGGAGCCATGCCATGGCCTTCAAAGTATGGGTGGCATGGGAGCCACGCCACCAAGTGGCCACACAAGTGGGGCCACACGCCAAGGGAGCCGTGTCCACAAGGGGCTCGCGAGGAAGGCATCTCGCCTCGCACCCTTAGACATCTGTTGAGGCCACATGCCCATCACCCATGCTCGTGAGTGACCTCGGGGTGCTTCAGGCATCCCATGCCAAGGACCCGAGAGCCTCGCCTCACGTCACGACCACTGCATGCACCAAGTGTCCCATTCCCTATGCCTTGAAGAGCCCAATGCTTAGAGGTCCGGGTACGAGTCGAATGGAACATTCATGTACGATCTAGTACTGGGTACGACCCTTAAGACCCTGTATGCCGAAGTACGGACACCCGTACCAGTGGGGGAGTGGGAATGCTGGAATAAGAGTTATGGCCCGTACGTCTACGGCCAGGAGTCAGAGTCGACACCACTACCACCTGCGCCACTATGTCTGTCCCCACTCCACTGACATGGGTACGGACAAGTAGTGGAGACATCCACCTGACGCCTACCCCTGTACTGGATGCAAGACCTCAGCTTCTGAAACCACTCTCCTGACAGAGTACTTATGTACCATTTGGTCTCCTGGACCACCATGTATCCCAGGCCATCAGAGCCTACTATAAAAAGGACCCCTCTCCCACATGGGAGGGGGTTGGAAAATTCATTGTATGCAGAGGCTATTGAGAAATATACTAAGGCTTGCTCCATTGTTTATCTGTGTTTACTTTTCCTTAAAGTTTATTCTCAGTTCTTATATAAACTTTGCCTGACTTACCTTTGAGTTTTTTGATCTAGTTTCGTTGACGAGATTTCACCGTCAACACCTGCATAATCTCACTTTGGTACTCCAGCGATGTATTGAAACAAACCTTGTGCATAATTGGGAAAAATATCATTACATGGTAAACTAGGGTATAGTTTTGGGTCATGTAATTTTAGTCAAGGGAATAGAGGTTGATAAGGCAAAGATCGATTTAATTCATTCTCTACCACCTTCAACTACTGTGAAAGAAGTGAGATCATTCCTTAGGCATGATGGGTTCTATAGTAGATTTATCAAGGATTTCTCTAAAATCTCCACGCCACTACGCAACCTTCTTCAAAAATATGTCAAGTTCAAGTTAAATGAAAAGTTTTTAGTGGTTTTCAAATTATTAAAAGAGTCTTTGACTACAACTCCTATAATTCAACCACCAAATTGGGAGTTATCTTTTGAACTCATGTGTGATGCGAGTGATTATGCCGCGGGGGCTGTTCTTGGGCATCGAGTTGACAAGCTTCCTCATGTTATATACTATGCTTCTCGCACTCTTAATGATGCTCAACTTAATTATTCCACCACTAAAAAAGATCTATTGGCGATAATTTTTGCATTGGAAAAGTTTCGGTCTTACTTGATTGGAACTAAAGTGATTGTTTATACTGACCATGCAGCTCTTCGCTATCTATTGGAAAAGAAGGAAGCCAAGCCTCGACTGATTCAGTGGATTCTACTTCTCCAAGAGTTTGACTTAGAGATCAAGGACAAGAAGGGTTCAGAAAATCTGGTGGCGGATCACTTGAGTCGTCTTATTCGGAATGAAGAAAATTTACCTATGGATGAAAAATTTCCCAATGAGAAACTACTAGCCATGTAGGAAATCATTCTTTGGTATGCCGACATTGTCAATTATCTCGCTACACAGGAGTTACCAAGTGATCTCACACAAGCACAATGGAACAAGATCAAGCATGAGGCTCACCACTACATATTGGACAAACCTTATCTTTCGAAGCATTGTACATATCAAATCATTCGAAGGTGTGTCTTCGAATCTGAATTCCGTTCCATCCTTTCTTTTTGTCATGCTTATGCTTGTGGTGGACACTTTGGACCCATGATGACAACTCGCAAAATATTTGACAATAGGTTCTATTGGCGTACAATTTTCAAAGAATCTTATGATTATTGTAAGGCATGTGATCGTTGTCAACGGGCTGGTAACATAACAACCAAAGATCAAATGCCTCAAACACCAATTTTAATTCCTGAGATCTTTGATGTTTGGGGTATGGATTTTATGGGACCTTTCCCATCTTCTTTTGGCTATTAATATATTATTTTGGTAGTGGACTATGTGTCAAAATGGGTAGAAGCGATTCCAACTAGAGCGGATAATTAAAAAACAATGGTGAATTTCATTCTCTCCAACATTTTTGTGAGATTTGGTACACCCAAGGCTATACTTAGTGATCGAGGTTCTCATTTTTGTAACAAGAGTATAGAAGCATTGTTTCGCCTCTATAGTGTAACTCACAAGGTGACAACTGCTTATCACCCATAAGCCAATGGACAAGCAGAGGTTTCTAACTGAGAAGTCAAATCGATTCTTGAGAAGATTGTGAACCCAAACCGGAAAGATTGGGGTGAAAGGCTTGACGATGCCTTGTGGGCTTATCGCACGACATATAAAACACCTATCAGTATGTCATCGTATCGGTTGGTGTATGGAAAGCCTTTCCATCTACCGGTAGAGTTAGAGCATAAGGCTTGGTGGGCTGTGAAGAAGTGTAACATGGACATGGTTGCTGCAAGACAACAACGATTGCTTCAATTGCAGGAGTTAGAAGAAATTTGCAATGAGGCGTGTGAGATTTTGAAGATCTACAAGGAGAAGACCAAAGCATTTCATGATAAGCATATTATTCGAAATAGTTTTGTGGAAGGCCAAGAAGTTCTAATGTATCACTCTCGCCTTAAACTCTTTCTAGGGAAATTAAAGTCTCGATGGTTGGGTCCATTCAATGTTACCAAGGTCTTTCCTCATGGAGCAGTAGAAGTTAGAATCCCAAGTACCAAAAAGTCTTTCAAGGTGAATGGTCACAAATTAAAGCCATATTACGAATCGATGGAGGAAGAACAAGTTACTGTTATTTACCTCATCGATCCGGAATATGTGGAAGAAGAGTGAAGCTTCAAAGTCGAGCTAGCGACGTTAAACTTAACTATCATGTAAATTTTAGTTTTAATTTTCATTTATACTTAGTTTGAACAATTTTTATTTTTATTTCTAGTTTGTAAATCTAAACCGTGAAAAAAAAGAAGAACTGCGGCCAACACTTTTGCTGGCCGCGACCTAATTTCTCAAAAACATGGTGTAGCGTCCCAAATTTTCTAATAAGGCTTAGGGCCTTGATTAGTGTGTCTGGAGGGAAATAATTGATTTATTATTTTAATATGTGAATTTGATAAGTATGTGATTAGAAATGCATGTTTAGGTGAATTAAATATGCATGCGGGCCCCATTTGGTTATTAGGGGCATGTTTGTAATTTTAGCCCGCTGAGGGCATAAATGCAATATTTGTGTATATTGTGATTGACACCATGTGTGAGTGGTGATATAATTGTGATGCACAAACCGAGATGGTCCTAGGGAGCAGTTTAGCTGGAAAGTCACAATGGGATCAAATACCAAGCTCAGGAGGAGCCTAGGGGTATTTTAGGTATATAATATGAGTTTGGGGTTTATTAAGTATCGAGTAGTAATTTAGTAATGATTTGAGTATTTCGGGATTAACGGGGATTTTTAGGTGTACTTGAGGATTTAGCGGGATATGTCAAATGACTAAACTACCCTTGGTGATATTTAAGGACTTAGGTTAACTTAAGGGGGCAATTCAATCATTTTGGCAAGTGGATATACTTAATGGGAGCTGGGAATTGTAGAGGCACCTAGACAAAGCAAAGGAAAGAAAGGAAAAGGAATAGAAATTATTCTCAGCTCTCTCCCATTCGGTTTTCTCCTTCTTTCCCTCCATAGTGCTTGATTTTGGGTGCCTGATTTTGGGAGACTTTAGGCCAGAAATTTAAGGGTTCGAGGGTAAGTTTAAACTCTATTCTCTATTGAATTTCTGTTGGAAGTGTTATATTAGTAAGATGAATTGTGTTTTGCTTTGTGGATTTTGGGATGAAGTTTTGGCAAGGTTAAGCTTAGGAATTTGTTGATTTGAGCTTGGAACTGGATTTGAAAGCATCTTACGATCGAATTCCTACTTGAGGTAATAATTTCATTGATTTTCGAAGTAAATATTCTGGTGTGGTTTAAGCTTTGTGGAGATTTAAACCACTAGGTGATTTTTGAGTTTGGTTGAGTGTTTGAGTTTGTTGCTGGTATTTTTGAGTTGCTATATTGTTTATTTGAAGTTTTAGGTCGAATTGGGACTTAGGTGTACTTTGGTAGTGATTTGGATGAGTTTCGGCTCGGGAAAAATGTTAGGAAAATCCCAGTTTTCTGGGTTCGCATATGAGCACCGCAGCTCTGTTCTTCCGTGCCGCGGCGCTGGGTTGAATCAGGACAGGGGAGCCCTGCTGGGCGTCGCGGCCCCTATAGGGCTGTGTCACGATGTTAGGCCATTTTCAAGATGTGGGATTTTGTGTTTTTAGGGTTTTGGCCCATGGGCTTGGGGAACGCTTTCTCCACCTTGTGTGGGGAAACGGGAGGTCCCGAGAGCACGGGATTGGTTTCGGGGTACAATTATGATTTGGTTAGTAATGAGAGCGTTACTTGTGTGTTGTGACTAGGTTTTCAACAAGGCTCGGGTTAAAGGACTGTGCTCAGGATTTCGGGCTCAAGAAGCTCGGGACACAGGTAAGAAAACTGTTGTACCTGTAGAGCAGGGCGTGGCCGTATAGTTTTGCATTGCAGGGCACGACCCTATGTGATTGTATTGAAGGGCGTAGCCCTATTAATTATGTTTGTATTTGTTTAAGTATTTGTTAAATTTATGCTATGTGTTGCATATTTGTAAATGAGCGGCAAGGGCCAGAAACGGCAAAGGTCGAGAATGGTAGGAAGCCGGGTACGACAAGGGGCTGGGAACGACGTTAAGCACGTGGAGTGCAAGGCCGAGTACGACAAGGGCCGGGAGCGGCGTTAAGCATGCGGAGTGCAAGTTGCTAGGGTGAGACCCTTCTTGGATGCATGAGTCATCCTCATGGTGTAGACCGCGAACCTAGGGTCTGGTAAAGCGCCTAGGACGGCATGGCCGTTATGTGTTTAGCCTGTTGGCTGCTTGTTGTATGCTAATTGATAGTTATGCATATGTTGATTGCTTATGTTGAGTTTTCTTGCTGGGCTTCGGCTCACGGGTGCTCTATGGTGCAGGTAAGGGCAAGGGAAAGGTTGACCAACCATGAGTACGGAGAGCGTGGAGCGACGTGTACTTGTTTGGCCTGCCTAGCTGCCACGACCAGGGGTATTTTTGGGAGTTGTTATGTATTAATTAGAGTTTTGTCGTTTAGTCGACTTTTATCATATTTTTGAGTTGTAAATATTTCTAAACAGTAATTTTGGGATCCCAAATGTATAACGCTTTATAATTTCAATGAATAAGTACATTTTCAAATTACATGACCTTTATTACAGTTTAGCTACACTTTTAACCTAAAACCTCAATTAGCGAGTTACTTGCACGTTTAAAGCTCACTTAGTAACGACTCTAATGAAGTAGGGCGTTACACATGGCATGGGGAATCAGGAGGTTTTGGCTGCGGCAATAACTTTTGCTTGCAGCGGCCTGTACGCATTTTTCACTCAGGCCCTATGCATTAGGGGCTCAAGCTGCGACAAGAAAATACCCAGGCCGAGGCCAGGACCCAAATTTTGCCTATAATTATTTTTTTCTTTAGTTTTTCTTCTTTTCGCCTTTCTTCTCAAACACAAACACTCACACAAACTCTATTCCACATTTCTCACACTCTTCCTCTCAAATCCGAAAATCCTACTCTCACTTCACCATCAAATTTCCCAAACACCCAATCAACCATCTATCATCTCTTCTCATACATTCAAGTTCAATCCCCCATTTTCAACATTTCTTTTCAACCCCAATTTTTCTCCAAAACCCTATATCTGAAAATCCTCATTACAAGTCAATTTTTGGTGATGTTTTCCTTGGGTTTTTGACAACTACATCAAAGGAACAACTCATATTAAGCTTGGAATCATCTTGTGCAAGTAAGTACATTTTCTTCATTTTCACTTAAAGGATATTTGGGTTTATTTGGGGATTTTGGAATTTGCTCTTTTGTTTGAAGATTTGTGGTATTATGGACGATATTGAGCATGTATTGATACTCTATAGGCTATGAGTTGTGACTTTTTGGAAGGTTGTTATAATTATACACTTCTTTTTCACTTATTTTTTTTTTTTGCACACAAGGTGTTTGATAAAATGCTTTAGTGAATACTTGTTGTGTTTTGGAGTGAAAGTGGTTATAATATTGGGAGAAAGTTGTTGGGTGGTACATTGGTGAAGATAGTTGTTGTGTTTGCATTAATTTGGCTTTCACCATCGAGATTTCTCTAGGCTTAAACTACAGATGGTAAGCAACTATGGTAATTAGTTTTGGAATGGCATAAAAAATAATTCGAAAGGATCCAAGTGCATCCTCTTCTACTCCTGAAGTTACATATGACTAAATAAGTTTGTGTCAGAAAAAGCATTTACCGCCTATCAGGAAGATCTTGTGAAAAGAAAAATATGGGTCACAAAATGAGGAATTGATTTAGATATGGCTGATTTCCCATCTATTATGGCACAAATAGAGAAAAGAAAATGGCAAACATTGTGTTCTCAGCCACAAGCGGCAGTCCAACCTATTGTTTGCGAATTCTATGCAAATGCTGTGGCGCGAGCTAACAATAAAGTCATAGTTCGTGGGGTTCCTGTTAGTTACTCTGTTGTTGCTATTAACAAATTCTACAAACTTCGAGACATACCTGATGACGAGTTTAGTCAACAGAGAAGGATCCAGACTTGGATGCTATCATAGCAACTCTTGGAGTCCATTGAGGTGCTAAATGGTAGACATTTGAAAATGAACAACCAAGCAAGTTCAAGGCTAAATTTATGTATTTAAATTCTAAGGCTTGGCATAAGTTCATTGGGGCAAAACTCATGCCAACGAAGCATTTTGGTGATGTTGATATTGCGTATGGTGCACTCATCTATGCTATCGTTACAGGAAAATCCATTGATGCGGGGAAGGTTATTTAGTCTTCCATCATCAAGAGCATGGAATATGTGCAGAATGCCTTTTATCATCCCCAGCTCATTACTGCATCATGTGCTAAAGCTGGAGTGGTATGGGATAAGACTGAGGAGTTGTTGTTCCCTATGCACATATTGGATATATCCAACATCCTTTGCCTTGTTCCAAAGGAATGATTGAAGCCAATTCTTCTGCACCAACACCAATTCAACCTCCATCAGGGAGAGGGAGGAGTGTCACTGATCACGTGGGCTGTGGAGCAAGAATTGTACTACACTCGCCTTGATTTACAAGCCCATCACACATAATCTTGAACATCAGCAAAGAATGATGGAGTGGGTCAGTTATCGAGATCTATGTTTTTCGGATGCATGCAACTAGTATTGGAGTCAACATGTCTGATTATCCTCCTGGACCAAACTGGTTGTAGCTAGATCCTCCACCGATCCCAGTGCCACAAGAGACTGCCAATGACGTCCATGATGAGGAGCAACCTGGAGACTTTCTTTCTCAGATGGACATGCCTGACCAGTGACATGATTTTGAGGGAGTTTTTGTTTTCCTTTCCTTTACTTTTACTTTTTTTTTTTTGCAATAAGTTCCATTGAGGACAATGTGCTGTTTAAGTGTGGGGGAAGGGAACAATTTCATTTTTTCTATTGTTGGGTTTATTTTTCTATTTTCTTTTTCTGTTTTCGTTTTTATTTTTTCTGTTTTCGATTTTGTTAGCCTGTTTTTTTTATTTGTTTTTGTATTTTCTTGTGTTGGTCTTATTGAGCGTAGTGGTCGATGATGAGAACTATGGATTGTATGGAATGTGATGCTAGATAATGATGAATTTTGTATGATTTGTGTGCTTAACCCATATGTGATTTCTATTTAAGCTTGAGCTTGTATTTTGGAATTTATGTACACAATTAATTTTTACTTCTTATTTGTATTGGAAACAATTTTTTCATGTTGGAAATTTAAAGTCTCTATCACTCTAGAAAGAGTTGATTAATTATTTGAGGCGAAATCATGAGTACACATAGTTAGGGAAATGATTAAGGCAAGTTTTTTGGATCGCTTGAGCCTTTTAAGCCTACCCTTGATTTGTTATTCCATAGTTGTCCATTTTTGAGACATAATGACTATTCTTTTCTTCTAGTAACCTAGAATCTAGACCTTTGCAGCTTTGAAAATTTTAATCCTTTCTTGTAACCCATTGCACCATAGTCATAAGTGAATGTTATTTTGTGGGATGAATATTATAAAGAAGGGAGGAAAATTATGAAATGGTTCTTTGGTTTGGGTTGTGCTCTGAATGTAAAAGATCTTCTATTTCCATATGAAATGTGAATTGAAAAAAAAAGGAAAAAAAAAGAGTTTGCAATGAAAAATTTCAAAAGTATATATATTGAAAAAGAATAAGTGTGGGGGAATTAGTGAGATTGATGTGAAAAGAAGAAGATAAAAGAATGTTTATTCTAGATTGGCATGAGAAGTTTGTGGGAAGATCTAAAGATTAGAAAAAATGTATGCGATGGTGTAAATTGAGCCTAAATGTAACTTTTTCATCTACCACTAACCTTAGCCTTACATTACAAGCTTATAAAAACCTTTTGATTCTTGGTTATGTGTATTTATATTAGTGGAGAATAATTGGTCAATGTCTATGGAGTGAATGTTCTTTCATGATAAGTATTTTCTATACAAGGGACACAAGCACACACACACACACACACACACACACACACACACACACACACACACACACACACATATATATATTTGACATGCAGAGATTGATTTTGATACATTACATGGGTAAGATTGATTGTGAATGAGGTTATAAAAGTTGAATTTAAGTAGTGATATACTATGGGGTTGAAATTCTAATAAATATAGAATTTGGATTTATTCTACCATTATATATTTGTGTGATTCTCTGAGACAATCATCATTTTCGACAAGACTGTTGCTTAGTTGAGTCTAGTTTAATTTGTTTGACATTATTTTTATTTTTATTTTAGTTTTAGTTAGTTTGCTAAGGGACTAGAAAAGTTCAAGTGTGGGGGAATTTGATAAGTTCATTGTTATATATATATTTTGCAAGTTCTTTCGTATTTGGATGACACTAATTTTGTAATGCCCTGGATAGCCAAGACCGTTACACTGTGTGTTTATAAAGTGCCAGACTTGCTAATCAAGTCAATTAATTGAAAGCGTGTCACCGAAACTGTAAAGGAACTAGGGTTTAAAATGTTTTGGTCTCAAAAGCCACATTTTCGTTAAGAAACATTATTTGTTTACATGGGATCCCAAAAATACAAGTTTGAAGATCATTTACAAAAGTTATAAGGTTCAGATACAATAACCAGCCATACTAAGGCAAAACAAGCAGTTAGGTAATCCCTGTCCTGATCCACTCCTCGACCATGGTGATCGAACAGCTGGCTATGTACATTCAACCCCGCAGCCCTCCATCGCAGGATTGGTCCAACCTGCCCTTGCCTTTACCTGCACCACGTAGCACCCGTGAGCCAAGGCCCAGCAAGAAAACACAACAACAGAGCATAAGCAATCAACAAATAGGTCAATATCTCATACTGCATCACATAATCTCAATCATATAATCATCCAGTATAAACAAGTATTAAACATACTAAACATATCAACTCATATCATATATCACTACACAAATGATAACTAGGGATAGTGCTCTTAGGCTGCCCCCTCCGTTATCCCACTGACCCCGGCCCGCTTAAACCGAGCTCAGTGAATATCAAGCTGTCCTCGGCTACCAGTGGCCAAGTCGCGCCCTGTGCGCAAATATAATATACAACACTCTTAGGCCGCTTTCACATGTCCCATGGCATAATACCATCATTGACACCATACAAGCATCGAGAGCACTTAGTCCCATCACAAACATATAACCGGGTGCAGTTTTCTTACCTTTCAATTACTAGCTTTGATCCCTCGACTCCTTGAGCATGATCCCCCTCAAGCCCTAGCGCTCACCTAAACACGATCATGGGCCAAAGTCATTATCAATCCTCAAGTTCAAAACCTAGCCTCGGGGCCAATCCCGAGCCCCCGGGAAGTCCTAGTTCCACCAAACAAGGTGGTGGAATCAAACCCCAAACCTTAGGTAAAAAATCCTTGCAAACAACCCTAAAATCCCCTTCAGAAGGCAGGGTAGCGCTACAACGCTCATGGGAGGGCGCTACAGCACTACAAACAAAAGCAAGACCCCATCAAAAAACTTGGTCTAGCGCTACAGCGCCCAAAGGCTAGCGCTGTAGCGCTAGTCACAGGCAGGCCAACACCAGTTTTTTTCCTTATGCGATTTTCTCGAACCAACCTCAACCAAAACTCCTCCAAGTCTCTTCCAACCTCAAAAACAACCCTATGACCATACTCCACTCATCCCAAGCACCCCAAATACCTAAAACTCAAGCACATGCATCCACAACCTTAGAATTCACCATAGCCACACCTAAACACTTAAACTCAGCAGAAACCAACAGAGCAACAAAGTTAGAGTTTAGACTTTATACCTTTGATAGGATTTCGACCACAAGGTGCCTCTAGACTCCCTTGGCTTGCTCCTCCTCAGCCTTAGGCCTGAATTCCCTAAAGTTCCATCCAACTCAACTTGAACACCATAGCTCAAAAACCAGAAATAGAAACTGAAGAACTCTAAAGTCTTACCTCAAGTGTTGTTGAAACCTTGCTAAACCTTTGCCAACTTCTCAATTTCTAGGTTAGGATCTTTGATTCTTAGTTTATCCCAGCTCTCCCCTGAGCTTTACTCCAGAAATCCTCAAGAAACAGGTGAAGGAAATATAAACCGACCTAGAGAACTCTCTCTGTTTTCTCTCTTTCTTTTCCCTTCCTTTTCCTTCTTTTTCAGACTTCTACCCTTCTCTACACTTCCCACTAACATAAAGCCTTGGTAATACTTTACTTCTGCAAGCCAAATGACTATTATGCCCTCCCTATTAAGCCTAAACCCTTTAATCCACTTAGGGCATTATAATCATTTTTACTCCAATTCCCGCTAACTCCTCAAGTGTCTCTAATATTTCCCGCTTAACTCCTGATACCTAAATAGTCACCAAAAATATTCCTCAACATCAAAGTAGACCCCAACATATTTACTAAATTCCCATTTATACCCCTGAGCTCACCCCGAGCCGGGTATAAATCCCCGCCATGACTTTTTTGCTACTTTGCTCACTAGGATCGTCTCGAGTCACAGATCACATATATATCCACATAATAATGTGGTCTCAACAATTATCACATATATCAATACAGTTATGCCCATAATGGCCAAAATTACGATTATGCCCTTCTAACCTAATCAGGGCCTATATGCATAGTAACACACATAGTCATGCATCTCAAATATTCAATTAATCATGTAACATGCTTTAAACCATAATCATGCATCTTAATCATTAAAACCACACATAATTCCCATTATGCCCTCCAGGCACACTAATCAAGGCCCTTAAGCCTTATTAGCGAATTTGGGTCGTTACAAATTTTGTGTTTTAAGAGATTTTAGCTTCATTTTGTAAGTTTTCGATATTTAAATTAAGTTGTAATTTTTGTTGATAACACTAATATATTTGATGCAATTTTGGTTTAAGAATTTTATAGGCTACAAAAAGGAGTTGCAAGATGAAGTTGAGATGTAATTCTAACGTGTTTTGAAGTCACTAAGCATATATGGTGATGTTGCGGTGAATGAAGCTTAAGTAGCGACTTACAAAATAAAGTGAAGTGAAATTTGGAGCGTTGGTTGCGGTTCAAAGAAGTGGGGGCTGCAACCTAATTACTAGGAATTAGGATTTCGGAAACAACAAGTTTTGGTCGCGGCGAGTACTTCTTCAGGTAGCGGCAAAAATACAAATTTTTAAGAGGATACGTGCACTGGCTGCGGCCACTACTTTTCTACACCGCGGCTCAAGGTGATTTTTCTCAAGCATCAGGCACACTGGTCGCGACAACCACTTTTCTAGGCCATGACCAGTCAACGCAATTTTAGTTTTTTTTATGTTATTTTTAATTAGATTTTTAAGAGGATTATAAAATTTTTAGGGCTAAGTCTTTTTGATTAGTTTTTGGATGGAGAATTCTGGAGATTAGAAGAACAGAGAAGAGAAGAGGACAACAATCTTTCCTACATCAAACTAGTTTTCTTTCTTCTTCTCTTTAAAACTCTTTAATTTCAATTATGATTATGTTATTGGTAATGTTTGTGATTATGGAGTAATCTTATTTTAGGCTAACGGTTATTTCAAAACCCTGAACATGAATTCTTGATTTTCAATAATGAATGTTATTTCTTGATTTCTCCAATGTTAAATTGCTTTTATTCTTCTATGATTAATGTTATGGATTATGTGATATCTTGTTAGATGGTCAACTAATTAGGATGTTTCATTGTTCTATTATCATCTTAGAATTACTATTCACCTAATAGTTTAGAGTTCTAAGTGTATGTGATAATTTGTAATTGATAGTATTTTCATAGGTATTATTGATTGTGATGAAGTTTAGAACCTAGGTTAAATGAATTATATGCTAAATTGATTTATTGCTTAGATTAACCTATCTCCACATAAATTAATGTTATTCCTAGGCTAAATAGATTACATGCTTCATGGATCTATTGCTTGGTATAAAGATTTAATTATTGAGCGCTTCACCTTGATTAATTGTAATTGGGAGATTGAGATAATTGAATGCTTCAGCATTTATCTACGGGGTTAATAATTTAATTGGGAATCAGAATAATGTTTATTTTTGTTGATATTGAATGATTATGGAGGGTGGATAATGACTCTTTATTGTTTCTTTAAATCGTAATATCAACTCATTATTGCTTTTATATTTATGTTATATAAATTTGAATCTAAGAAAAAAAAATCCCTTCTTTAATTTTCGTTGTTAATTCTTGAATAATAATTTGAACGTAGTCCTCGTGGGTTCGAATCTTATTTACTATTATATTGATATAATTGGTAATACTGAAAAGAAAATAATAATTAAATTTGACACGACACACAACACCCGTGAGTCTTTCTTTAAATCTTTTAAAAAGACAAGGGATGGTCATGAGATTCAAATGGGGAATGCGATAAGATCCAAGATTGAAGGCAAGGGCACAATTGATATCATTTTTACATTTGGAAAAAAGGTTCTTCTCACCAATGTCCTCTATGTGCCGGACATGAATATGAACCTTGTAAATATAAATTAGTTGATAAAACCGGGCATCAAGGCAGTGTTTGAATTCGATAAGCTAATTTTGTCCAAGGAAGGGAACTTTGTAGGGAAGAGATATTCTTATGATGTAATGGTTAAAATTTTTACTTCTTTCTAATTGTTTGATTGACAATAAGAAAGCATCCACATATTCTACTTGTATGGTTGATTCAGAAGTTTGAGCTTGATGCAAATGGCTAAAATATATATTCTATTACTTTGTGGCATAATAGATTATGACATGTAGGTTTTAGTATTATTAAAATAGTGATTAAATGTGGATTAATTTATTGTGATAATGTTGAGTATGATAAATGTGAACTATGTGTAAAATCTAAACTGGTAAATAAACATTTTCCTTGTGTTGATAGGAAATCTAATTTGCTAGATTTGATATAGTGACTTATGTGAATTGAATGAAATGTTAACTAGAAGTGGAATAAATACTTTATTACTTTTATAGATAATTGTTCTAGGTATATTATGACTATTTGCTTAAGATTAAAGATGAATTATTTAATGCATTTAAAGTATATAAAGCTGAAGTTGAAAATCAATTAGATAGAAAGAAAAAAAGTACCTTGAAGTGATAGGGGTGGTGAATATTTTTCAATGAGTTCAATATATTATGTGAAGAGTATGATGTAATACATGAATGTCCAAACCCTCATACGTGTAATTAAATTTGAACTGTGTGAAATCTAAACTGGTAAATAAATATTTTCCTAGTGTTGATAGGAAATCTAATTGCTAGATTTGATATAGTGACTTATGTGAATTGAATGGAATGTTAACTAGAAGTAGAAATGTTGAGTATGATAAATGTGAACTATGTGTGATACATGAATGTCCAACTCCTCATACACCCCAACAAAATAGTATAGGAAAAAGAAAGAATAAAACTTATCTAGAAATGGTTAATGCTATGCTATTACATGCTAAATTATGTTTTGCACTATGTATTGCTATGGGTGATAAGTGCAATTTTGATCATATATTTTTTATTTCCTTAGGGTTAGAGATTATTAGATTTTAGTAGTTTAATGATTTTAATTTAGTTTTTCGTATTTTGTGATTTTTAGAGTAAAAAGAAGTTTTGATAGTTAAAATCCACATTTAATAGTATTAAAATAGATTTAGTTTTAATTAATATTTTCATGAATTTAGTTAGATATATTTTTAATTTGGAAATATTTCATTAAATTTTATTTGGTTTTATAGGAAAGTGTGGTATTTTTATAATGAAAATAAAAGACTTGGAGCCTAGACACGAGCCAGAATTGGACCTGAAACTTCATGCATGATTTTGACATTTTTGCAGCCATATTTTGGAATTTTGGTAGAAATAAAGTTGTAGATTTTTTTCTTAGCTTTCCATATCATATTGAATCGGTCAAATCCGAGTTATATCGAGAGAGTTATGACTAAAATACGATTAGTTGCGCTGGAAAAATCTATTTCTTGGGGACCACGAAAATACCAGATTTTAACTCAAATTTTGCAACAAATTGCAAGATGTTTTTATACCGAATTCAAAAATTGGAGATATCACATAAATATCAAAAGAAAATTAATATATAGTAGTTTAAGTTTTAGATTTTAAATTTTAATTTAATTAGTTTTAATTATTATGGGACTATTATAAATAGAGGTCTCGAGTATTTATTTATAGATACTCTCTCTTAGAGAGACACTTTTCAGAGACACTTAATCTGTTTGTAAATTTTATGTTTTTTTTATTTAATTATGTTTTGCTAAGTCTTTATTTAGTTAATGGTGATTTCAAAGATGTAAATGTGCTTTATTTTATTGATTGATGATTATGATTTCCTATTTCCATCTATATCAAATTGCTTATGTTTTTCTATGCTTAATATTTTGATTCTTCTTTTTATCTTGTTTATGTGGCCACTAGATATGATTTAAATAAGAGTTTAATGTCATTATAGAATTTCTATTCACCTAATACTCTAGGATTCTAAGTGTTTGTGGTAGTTCATGATTAGAGATTATGATCAAACTCTTTCTTTAATTATGATTAAAAACATAACCTAGGTTAAATGAATCGCACACCTGTTTGATTTGTTGCTTCGATTAATTAATCTCCATGAAAATTAATACTTTTGCTAGAATAAATCTAAGGTTCTTTTCTACTAGGTTGTTTAGTAAAAAGAATTTATTAAGAGCGCTTCACTTTAATGAAATACATTAGGGAGATTTGGGATAATGACTGTTTATGTGTTATCTGCAGGGTTAATAATTTGATTTGGAAATAATGAATAATTTCATTTATGAATAATTGAATGTGTGTTTAGTGGTGGAGAATGAACTTTTGATGTGTTTAGTGGCGGAGAATGAACTTTTAACTATCTTCAATACTATAATTGATCTTCATTTATTTTATTTACTATTTTTATCTTCTTTAATTCTTAAATTCTCAAAACACTCTTTTTATTAACTTTTGCTGATTTGAATAATAAATTGAATTAATAATCCTCGTGGGATCGATCCTTACTACTACTTTACTAATAGTTTAATGATAATAAGGAATAAATAATTATCAAATTTGATACTCGACACACATCAAGTTTTTGACTCCGTTGTCAGGGACTATTTAATTTAATTTGTTATTCATTTTTTTCTCTATACTAATTTGGTATATTAGTTGTGGTTTTAGTATTTCAGGGCTTTTGTAGAACTTGTTTGGAGCTATGATGATGCACTATCAACAATTCTTTGATCCAATCAATGTCTCGCCACAAATAAATAGATATTATCCCTACGTTGACGACTATAGTTCACAATGGGGGAATGATTCTAATACTTTCTATGGTGAAAATCAATATGTTGAGCTGAAGTACTACTCTCCATCAGAATATAATGAATTTTGGCCACAAAATTTAGATCCATCATTTAGAGATCTCATGAGAACCTTGAATGCCAACAATCATCAATTTCAACAGATATCCCAACAGGCTTATGTGCCTTGCCTTCAAAAGCCTCCTGCAGCTCCACAAGATCAAGAACCATCTCTTTTTGACATGCTTAAGATTTTGGTTGCCTCTAGTATTTAGACTCATAAATCTTTCGAGAATTTGGAGAGCACAATTGACAAATTGCTATGTCTTTGAGAAATTTTGAAGTTCATAATTTTTAAAATTTGCCTTCACAACTAAAGAAGAACCCAATAGAGATTGTTAGTGGCATAACTCTCCAAAGTGGTACACAAATTGATTGACCACCTCACCCAGAAGCAACATTGGATCCAATTCTAACTCAAGGAGTCAACAATTCAATCCCAGAAGGATCCTATCCACAAAAGGTTGAAACTTCCACTTTAGTTGGTCCATCATCAAAGAAAAGGCCACAAAAACCAACTGTCACAACTTATATCCTTCTTCTGCCTTTTCCGAACATATTGAAGACATGTAAGAAAGAGCTGGTAAATAAGGAGATACTTAAAATCAATATTCTACTCCTTAAGGTAGTTAAGAAAGTATCACAATATGCTAAGTTTCTTAAGGAGTTGTGCACAAATAAAAGGAAATTGAAGGGTGATAAAAAGACAAGTGTGGGGGAGAACGTCTCTGTTGTTCTTCACAAGAAGTTTCCACCCTAGTGTCAAGACCCTGGGATGTTTACAATATCAAACACCATCGATAAAACCAGGTTTGATCATTGTATGATAGATTTAGGAGCATCTATTAATGTTATGTCTTATGTAATTTGTACTTCTTTAAATCTTGGACCATTATACAACTAGCTAATGTTTATTCCATAGGGGTGGTTGAAGATGTTTTTGTGTAGTATCTATTTGAGAGGTCATTCATGCTCACTACAAGTACAAATATAGATGTTAAAGCAGGAGCGTTATCAATGAAATTTGATGGTGAAGCAATCAAATTTAATGTGTTGAATTCTATTGATAAGTACAAGAGGAACAAGGTTCTGTTAAATGACCCACAATAACAATCATGACCACATGATTTAGTCGAGCTAACGATGTTAAACAAAGTGCACTTGCGGGAGTTTTTCTTTTACCCTTTACTTTTTATTTTGCATTGTTTTTTAGTTATTTATGCCTTGAGGACAATGCTTATATTAAGTGTGGGGGTAGAGGATAACTGTTGTATTTCTATCCTTTTTTTTGTTTTTGCTTATTTTATTTTTATTAGTTTTAGTAGTAAAGTATGGTTAAGTAGAATAGAGAATGATAAACTCTACATGAATTGTGTGCCTGTCTTTTGTTTTGATTATTTCTTAGGCTTGATTCTTAATTTTGAACTTATGCACATGATTGAATTTATTTAGTTGCTAGTACTTATAAAGATTTATGCATGCTAAGACAATATTTTTATTTTAAGTTTCCACAACTTTAGAACTTATTTGATGATCATTTGAGGCAAAAATATAAGTTACACATGATTAAGAAGAAGATTTATGCGATTTCTTTGGACCGATTGAGCCTTTCAAGCTAACCTTATTAGTTTATTCCCTAGTTACCCAATTTGAGCTTTATTGGTATTCTCTTGTTTTTCTTTTTACCCTATACATGAGCCTTATGAAACGAAAATATATATATACTTACTTCAAAACCCATCACACCATAGGTTTAATGATTATTTGTTTATTGTGAGGGGAGTTGTAAAGTAAGAAAATACTTTCGATTATGTATGAGTTATGCTTTAAATGTGTACAATCTTTTATTTCTGTAAAAAAACATGCAAGTTATTCAAGAAAAAGAAAAAAAATAAAAGAAAAAAAGAAAAAAAAATACTTGCAACAATTCAAGTATGGAAGAAATATTGAAATTTATGTTTGAAAGAAGAAAAAATGGGAAGTATTTTGGAAATTGTTGGGGAGTATTTTTGTTAGGGTTAAAATTAGAAGAAAATGTATGCTATGGTGTGATATAAGCTAAAAATTATCTTTCACATCTACCTTTAACCTTAGACATGCATTATAAGCCTATAAAGTCCTATTGATTTTTATGTATGTTGACCCTTGATTTGGTCAATGACACGAAGTCAAATAAACGACAAAGAACAAAAATGAAATCAAGAAGAGAATCAAATGGACAGAAAGTGACACAAACGATTTATAGTGGTTCGGCCCCAACTGGATGGTAATGACCTACGTCCACTTAGTGTTCTTATTGGTATTGAATCCCAAAATTGTGATCAAAGAACTAGGGTTCTTTAGTTTCACAAGCCTTGGGAGAATTACAATTTTGGTGGATAATCACACTATGTTTTTCTCTCTGAATACAAGGATCAAAAGTTCAAAAAAAAGAAAGTCCATTCCTTGAGCCCTCCTCTTCTTATTTATAGGCTCAAGAGGGTAACATGGGCCGATGGGCCTTTATTACAATTAATATCAGCATATCAAGGCAATAAAAGGAAACATTATAAATGTAATTATTACAAGATTGCGTATCCCAAAGGAAGTAAATGAGAGTATGCGACCAGACTGGTCGCACCTCATCAAAAGACTTGACGAATCAATAATTATCTAGTCGACGGTCGAACAGGATCTCTTCACTCGAAACCGCCACGTGTAAGAAAATCTTGCCATGTCATCAGGAGCCATTTTTGGGTAAACATTTGCCCCCCAAGTTTATTTTATTGCGACTAGCATAAAGTAAACTTAGGAGACTGACCCTTCGCATGCTCCATCAAATTTGTCAGAGTCGTCCATGCCTTCTCGAAAAAGGAAACTAATCATGTCTTTTCGGTTTCCCAAAAATTGTCTGACAGCTACTGCACTTACCCATGCCTTGGAAAGTTACCCCTCATGATTACCTCGGTAATTGCTCCTCGCCTAATATAAATAATCCCTCAAAGTCATTTTTCACTTTTTACATTTTACCTTTATCCTCAAGAACACCAAAGAACAAGGCGTAATATCTTCAGAAGCTCAGATGATCTTTGACGATGCACGAAGTTCTTGCCCAGCCGAATCGACTTAGCGTCACAGAACTTTACTCCATCCTCTATACAAGTAAGTTTCTTGAATTTTTCAGTTGTTGAGATGACATGCAATAACTATTTTATCTCCATTTTATATTATGAATTTCTGAGTTCTTGAATGTTTTTCGACTGTTCTTGAAAAAATTGTTTTCGGGGTAAAGAGGGCACATAGACTTGGGCTTGAAATAATAATTTGCAGGGGTTAAGGTTCAGTTTGGTAGTTAGGATAATAAATTTAGGGCGTAAAATCGAAGTAAAAATTCAATTTTTTAAGCTTGTAGAAAAAATGGGTTTTTCCCGCCCCTTTAGAGTCGAAAAAGTTTCTCCTGAAAAAACTTTTTACTTCTGCTTTTTGATCCGTTTTCCAAACTGTTCGTATGAAACCTAGTGTTTTTGTTAAATTGCTGCTGGTCATATAAAAGCTTAACTTTTATACACGAGCACCGTTATTCCAACTCTTTAAACCTCTTGGTCTTTTGGGTCGTAGATTCTCATCTCCCCTTCTCTGCTCGCAGATTTTCATGCACGATCCGTGGGGAGGTGAGAGGCCAATCGACGACGACCTGCTCGCTCAGTTGCTCGAAGACAAAGAACAGCCGTCATTGCTAATCCGAGAAACCCTTCACATAAAACCCTCAATCGGTCCGCAAAATATGGGCCGAGTAAAATTGACTACCCATAAAAAGAAATCAATCAACCCTTCAAAAAATCAGCCTGCTCCTCGGGCTGAAATTCCTTCGACAAGCAGTCGAGCCAAAAATACTCATTCCGAAATCCAAACATAGGCCCAACCCCGGGACGTCCTTCGACCAGACGTCGAATGGTATGTTGCTCCTCTTAGCCAAATCACTGCTAGGATGCTAACCAATTATCTCAGGAAGTACGGACTTTCTAGGGTAACTTTATTCAAACCCACCAATGACTAGCGGGCAAACCTGCCTGGCGGCGCCTTCAGCACCTGGTCGAGATACCATATTGAGGCAAGAGCAATCTTGCCTCTTCATCCATTTTTCCAGGGAATGGCCAATTATTTCAGGGTCGCTCCTTTCCAAATAACTCCAAATGGGTATAGAATTCTCTCCGCTCTCTATATCCTTTATAGCCATAAAAAGTGGACTGTCCCTACGCCACATGAGATCAACTACCTGTTCGATCTTAAATCCAACTCTAACCAAGACAACACGAGGTTTTTTAATTTCTGTCACCAGGAATCGACTCGCATCTTCTTGAGTGAGACTACCTACAAGTCCAATGTAGGAAAGTACTTTCAGGAGTACTTTTTAACTATTGATCTGGTTGCCAACAACCTAGCCTTCACCCAAAGGAGGTAATTTCTTTATTCTCTGGTCGTTTATTTCTATTTATTTTATCTGCATCCTCCTTAGTAAATTATTACTCTTCAGGTCCATGGAAACGGCCAGCTCCTACTCTAGAAATGGAGATTCGAGCAGCATCCCTGTCCAGCATGACTGATGTAGAGAAAAGCGTCAAAGAGCTGGTCATTGAGGCCAACCTGAGGCTGGTCGGTCTTCTGGCACCACACCAGGATGTGAGGGAATCAACGGCGGGGAGTGCCACTGGTAGAGAAGTTCCCAAGCAGCACCAAGACGTGTCATAACCTCTGAGGAGGAGGACAACTGGGGTGACAATCAGGGAACCCTCTAGCACCCTGCGAGCAGACGCTCCCCCCGCTCCAATGGGAAAGGGCAAAAAGAAGGTTTCCGAACATCCTGCGCCCATTAATGAATCTTCAGATGAGAATGGTACCGACCTCTCACTCTTAGACAGTTTGCCCATTCCATGTCATCTATTTGACGGGGACGGTAACTTTAAATACACACCCAATTTAAATTCAGATTTCTTCCAGGCAGTGCGTGAGTGTAGCGGTAGTTTAGTAATTAATGTAGCGACCGGTAGTTATAGCTCGAGTATTTTACTTAAAATTTCCTTGTTCTCATTTTAAATCCATCTTTACATATATTTTAATTGCTCACAATGTTTCCTTGCAGATATGTCTTTTGAAGATGTGTTTGACCTCTACAATGCACCTGTTGCTTTTTCGAGCAAGATGAAGGAGAGCAAGCGACACCGTGGAGAGAGCAGCAAGGCTCCTTCAACTAAAAAGGCCTGGACTGGGGATCCTCCAGCAGCCTTTCCCTCAAGAGAAACAACGCCCCCTCTGTCTCCACTCGACCAGATGTCCCCCCTGCACCAACCGACTAGAATCCTACCCCTCCAACACCTACCAACCAGACACCTCACAATCAACCTAGAGATGTCTTGACAAGCACCGTGGTCAGCTTGGCCAAAGAGAGAATATACAAACTCTCAAAGTACAAACGCAGCCGAGAGGCCATCATCGGCACAGACTCCATGGAGGCTGATCATATAATAAACCGAGCACTGAACGAGATAGCTAGTGTAAGTTGCTTTCTATTGTTGAGCTTTATTTATTTTACTTTGTCATTTTCTACCAACATCTTATCTCTTTATCTGATCGTAGGGAATGCTGACTATGACTACCGGCTGGCGCCGGTCGGGGGCTTTGGTCATCCAGACCAAAGAATCCGATGCCAAGCATACTGAGGAGGTCAAGGTGCTTGAGGGAAAAAACACTAAACTGCTCGGGAAAAGCACATAACTGCTCGAACAAAACTCCAAGCTAGCCGCAGAGCTTCAATAGTTTCAGACTACCCTGACCAAAGCCAATGAAGACAAAGAGAAGTTTAGGGAGTGTTCTAAACTTAACTTTCAGGAGGCCAAATAGCTTGAGGCTGAGCTGATCGCAAGCAGAAAGGAGACTGAGGAGTTGGAGGGGCGTGTCAAGGAGCTTGAGGAGACCAATGCCAGCAACTTGGAGAGGTATAGGGGAGGCACCATCCAATGCTTATATGAGTTCTGGAAGCACAATCGTGGGGCCAACTTCAATTATCTTTCGAAGCGCTTGAGGCGAATTGAAATAGCCCGGTGCACTGCTCGCCTGGAGGAAGAAGAGAGAGCCAACATTATTGCCTCCCCAGAAATCTCCCTAGACACAGGAATTGAAGGCGCGGATAATGAAGTTGGGACCACTGTCGACCAGGAAAATCCTCAAGACCCCCTGCCTCGTAGTATTTTTGTTTTTCTTTAATTTTATCCTGTAGTTAAGACAATTTATATTTTTATTGCTGCACGGGAAACTTTCCTTTTAATAGACAATTACATCCGAGCAGTAACTGCTCGTGGTGTAAAGGGATTCATTTTTGATATTATAATTGTTAACCGAGATTTTCGGAAACTCTATTAATGAATAATGTTTGCTAGTAATAATAATGAAAGTAGAAGGTCGACACGGGGTTTTTACGTGGTTGGGGCGTTAACTAGCCTTAGTCCACGAGTCTATATATTAGAGCTAGAAGAAGCTTTTACAATGGAGTTTTCTAGTAATATCTGAACAGAGTTTCTGCCTTTTTTCCCTCAGAAGACCCCTTTACATTGTTCTACAGCTTATATTTATAAGCTGAGGGGAATACCGGGTCTGGGCCGGATCCGACCCGGGCCCACCAGAGAAATGGGTACAAGGGGCCTTTCTAGTGGAGGCCCAATACAAAAAGGTATAAAATACACGAAATTTAAACCAGGTAAGGCCCAATTGGTTGACCTGAGAAGCAAGCCTCGCCCGACAAAACGACGCTTTGGCTCTGACCACTTCGAGTCACGAGGCTGATTCAGGAGACAAGACCGGTCAGGGTACTTGGCTACGCAGTCCTGACACATCAGTGTGCGATCCCGAGGCGACCCTTTCTGCAGGCGAAAAGTGGGGGACAATGCCCACGTGGAATGAGGCGGCTTTAGGATCCTGGACGCTTGGCCCTTCGACCGGGGAGGAGGTGATCCAGGTCCGTTTACCATTGGCCCGCTCCATTTACCATAGGCCTAGACCATACTAGGGTCCAGGACAGGAACGCGTAGGCCGTGACGGTCCGGGCGCTCTGGACATCGCCCGGACCGTTCTTGCTGAGGACGAACCCGGAGGGACGTCCCGGACCCCTCCAATGGGCCTAGTCTAGAGTCCTTGGTCCGTACCAGTCCCCTTGGGCAATCTTCAAACCAAGGGACCTTGGGCCGGGCCCATGTGCCGAGCTGGCCCTCTGACCGAGGACCAGGGCGAAGGCCCAAAGCCCCTGCAGGAAATGGGGATAACATTTACCCCCCAAGCCTCCACCCGGGCTTTCCGGGAGGAGGGTTGCATCATCCTCGCGGCGCTCGCCAGGTTGCCTCCCCAGTTCCTGCCCGAGCTAGGAGGCTCGGCCAAAAGGCCGTGGCATTGGCAGGTTGCTTAGCCCGGATCGTTTACCGTGATCCGGGGACGTTTACCTTTGGCCTGCTTTATGAAAACCACACACGTGTCGCCATGTGATTGCTGCAAGGGCCTTGAAGAGTCGCCTAGGCCTCCCAAGGGCCGCTAGGCCTAGACTAGGGTGTCGGTGCACGTCACGAGGCGTCACATCCGCACGGGGGGGGGGTCATCATTAATGTCCCTGGAGCGAGGTGGACCGTAGGATGGGGCTTCTTTTGGCATCCGCCGCTCCTGGGCCGTCGGATTTGAGACGTTGAGGATCCAGACCAAAAGGACTCATAAATGCCCCCTGCGCGATTCTTGATCGTCAGATGAAGAGGCACCTGACCGTTGGAATGTGGGCCAGAATTTGGGGGTTGGTATAAATACCCCTACAGAATAACATTCGACACTTTTCCATCTTCGAACCAGCTTAAGAAAACCCGAACGTTGTTAGACCTTTGCATGTCCGACCTCGCCGACGAAATACTCTGCCGCTTGCTAGTTCTGCACCGCCGCCTATTTCCCAGAGCCTCAACCTTCGCTCTTCGACCTTACGGCGCTTCTCGAGTTTGTCCCGTCGATGAACTACTGCACCGGCTGTGCCACTTCAAGAACGAGGTTCTGCCATCCTTACAGTCGGACAACCACCATCCTCAATGGTCGACACCACACAGTAAGACTTTTTTAACTCTGTTACCAAGGTTGTGAACTTATGTTCTCTAGATGCATGCGCCTAGGCTCTGTGCTTTAGAATTTTTTAAGAAGGCTGCCTGGTTTGGGTTGCACCATACTCGGATGCTTCCCGGATAAGGGGTGGGCCTTAGTAGCCTTCTCTCCCGATCGGGGTCTCGGGGCTTTTCGGGGTCCCGGGCCTGATCCGACGGGACTCCAAGCAGTCCTTAGGACACTCCCTGTACCTTGACCGACTTTTTTGGGTTTAGGTACTGACTGCTTGGTCTTTCTTTCTTTGTTCCCAGATCGTCAGTCATGGCCACGGGCGTTACACTCCATCTTGAAGAAGAGGTCAATAGGGCCCCTGTAGTCGTTCCCAGATCCAAGACGCCCACAGGCAACAGGTGGGAAATGGACGTAACGGCCAACTCGTTCCGGAACTACCGGATGATGCTGCTCCTGGAGACGCGACTGGGCATCGAATCAACTCCGGGCCTCTTCCACAATCGCATGGCCAGGCTTGAGGAATTGACGCATACGTCCGTGGATGGATTCGGGGCCTGGAGCGCCGGTCATATCAGTGCGGTAGCTACGCTCCCGCTTCATGACTATTTCGTGCGGTTCCTGACGTATGTGGGGATCGCGCCGTTCCAACTGTTGCCGCAAGCGTACCGCCTGCTTGCTGGGTGGAAGGTGTTTAGTGTCACGAAGGAGATCGTGGAGCCTACCACTGCGGAAGTCTTGTACTTCTACAAGTTGGTGCCGCAGGTCAACGTTAAAAACAAGAGCCTGGACGGCTTTTACAGGCTACAGCCGCGGAGCGGCTACCCTGCTCCTACCGGCACCTGGAGGCACCCCCCGGATGTAAGGCATTACAGGTTCATGACATCTGGGTTCCTTATTGACAAGAACCCCACATTGCTGCTGGACTTCCAGCGAGTGGGTAAGTATTCCTCTGGACCCCTCTCTTTTATTCATTTTTTGCTCCCGTCTCTTATTGTGTCTTCCGGGTCGCAGGGCCCTTCATTCAAACCCCCTTAACTGAGTTCCTCCTGGAAAGGAGGAGATTCTACGCCAAGCTGACTGCGGAGGAGCTGGACGTTGGGGGCTACGTCACGGATGACAACCTCAAGCTAGTTGGGTTACTCGCGGCCACCCAGACCATTGTTATCCCGAGCCTTCGGGGCATCCCTTGCGAGAAGGACGCTGACGTCCGGGAACAGTTGGCCCTCAACCACATCGCTGAGGTGGTGAGAACGGCGCGGTCCGACGCAGCCCAACTTAAGAGGAACCAGTTTCCAGCGGAAGCGGCCACCTCGGAAGAGCTGGAGGAGCTTTTCGAAGACGCCCTACCAAACGCCGAGACACCCGGGGCTAGTGTATCGGGGCAAGGTAACTCCCCATTAATCTTAACTTATGCTCCCCAGGTCGAGGACTCAGCTAGGGATAGGCTAGAGCCGCCTGGCCCCACGTTTGGGGATGACGGGGAGATGAGGCCTTCATCTCCCGTCCTTGTAGGATCAGAGGTCCTAATGTTCCTATCCGGGTTCCTCCAGTACGGGGGGTTTCTGACCCCGGACAACGTAGGACATCGGATACATTCATTCACTTTAAGGGAATTGAGTTTCGCCCGAGGCTTAGATGAGGGTTCGTCCCGGGCTGTTTTTTACTGCTGTGTATTTTCTGCCGTTTGGCTTACCGTCCTAACTCCATTTTCTTGTACTTTTGCAGACGATTCCGGCATGTCTAACCCAGCCAGAGAGATGAGGAGACTCATCAAGGAATGGGTGGCCAAGAAGGCGGCCAGGAGGGCAAATGATGTGACGGGCACGGAGCCCCTCCCCACCAGTGAAACACCCGGGATAGTGCCCTGTCCAGGCGAAGCTCTGGCCGTGGTTCCCTTCCAGGCTGTGGAGCCTGTCGCAGACGTCTCTTTTGACCAGCCCTCCATGATTGATTTGGAAGCGGGCGAAGCCGTCAGCCGGAGCTCAGGGAAGAGGGGCCCGGAAGTCGATGCCAGGGAAGGCGACCTCGGGAAGAGGCCCCGGACGACGCGGGCGGAAACAACTGAGGAGTCGCACGGGAAGAGTCGGCTAATCGCGAAGGAAATCCCTGCTCCGCCTGTCCTTCCCCTCCGCCCAACTCTTCTCGAGGAGGGGGAGTTCGCCCTGCGGGACGAGCAGTCCCGACTGATCAATCGAACCTGGGAAAACGGCCGGTGCTGGAGGGACGACGCTTATAAGGCCCTGAAAATCCATCGTCAGGTCGAGTTCTCGGACCGTCCTGCCGAGATCAGCGTTCCCCAGCCGATCATGGACCGGCTAGCTGCCGAGGCGGGCTTCCGCCCCAAGCTGGGCCAGGACATCGCCCCCATGGCTGCTGATCTGCTGGATCAGGTTGGGAGCACTATGTCCAACCTTCAGCTGAAGAGGTACGCCACGATAGCCAACCCAGACGTGCCGTTCATCTCTCAGGCTCTCCGCCACCAGGCCACCGCGGTAATTTTCACCTCACTCATATTCCTTCCATCATTTGTTGGTGGTGGTTTTATTTTCTAACTTTTCTTTGCTCCAGGTTGATTTACTATCCCAGAGGAGTGCCGATCTGGTGGCCGAGCTTGCCATAAAGATGGAGACGGCCAAGCTGGAGCTGGAGGCGGCCGTGAACCAGAGGGAGGCCGTCAAGGAGACCATTAGCCGGGAAACGGCCCACCTCCAGGAAGCATGGCCCGTCTGAAGGCGGAGCGCGAGGAGGTTGGCCGCGCCAAGGTTGGGTTGGAAGAGGAGTTGTCCCGGAAGACAAGAGTTGCCGACGAAAGGGCGACGCTCTTGGAGACGGCCGCGGCACAGTCCGCCCTGGACAAGGAGGAGATCCTGGCCCTGAAAGCCCGAGTCTGCGAACTGGGCGACTCCCTGCTTCAGGAGAAGGTAGCGCATGAGACGACCCGTCAGGAGAAGGAGGAGGCCGATAACTTACTGGATGTCACCTTTGATGAGGCCATCTATATGGCCTGGTGCAAGGATAAGAACATGAACCTCCTTGTCTTCCCTGATCCTGAATCAAAGCGTGCCGAGTATGAGGCCAAGGAGAGGGAGGACGCGGACCTCCAGGCGGATGCGCCATAGGCCCGAGTCCCGACCTTGTACTTTTGTTAATGTTTTTGGCTTGTAATTAAATTTAAAACCTTGCTACTTTCTTTGGTTTTTAAGAAAGCTTCCTTCCATTGTTCAGTAGGGATTTCGATTTGTTGCCGTGACTAACTGATTGCAGAGATTTAGTTCTGGTTCCAACGGCTGGGACTAGACCCAACTAAATTTTCCAAGTCTCTGTCCTTGACTCAACTGGGCGTTTCGTCCTCCTTTTCAGTTTTAGGCCCCGGCCTTACCCTGGGGCAAACCGGATATCTTTATATACCCGGACAATGTCCGGGCGGGACCAAGCTTAGGCGTGGCCCCTTTTTATACCCCCGGACGTCGCTCTTCCGGGGCGGGGACCGGCCTTGGGCTCGGTCCTCTTCATTTTGTACCCCCGGACATCGTTCGTCCGGGGGGGACCAGCCTTAGGCGTGGCCCCTTTTTAATAACCCCAGACGTCATTTGTCCGGGGAGGGACCGGCCTTAGGCTTGGTCCCTTTTATTATACCCCCGGACACCGTTCGTCAGGGCGGGACCGGCCTTGGCTCGGTCTTTTGTCCTATCCTCGGACGTCGTTTGTCCGGGGTGGGACCGGCCTTGGCTCGGCCCTCTTAGTTATACCCCCGGACGTCGTTCGTCCGGGGTGGGACCGGCCCTGGGCATGGTCCTCTTAAGTTTATACCTCCGGACATCGTTCGTTCGGGGCGGGACCGGCCTTGGCTCGGTCCTTTGTTATACCCTCGGACGTCGTTCGTCCAGGGTGGGACCGGCCTTGGCTCGATCCTTTGTTATACCCCTGGACATCGTTCGTTCGGGCGGGACTGACCTTGGGCTCGGTCCTCTTTTTTAATATCCCCGGACGTCGTTTCGTCTGGGGCGGGACTGACCTTGGCTTTGGTCCCTTTTATTATACCCCCGGACATCGTTCGTCCGGGCGGGACCGGCCTTAGCTCGGTCCTTTGTATTATACCCCCGGACATCGTTCGTCCGGGCGGGACCGGCCGTGGCTCGGTCCTTTGTCATATCCCTGGACGTCGTTCGTCCGGGGTGGGACCGGCCTTGGCTCGGTCCTCTTTGTTATACCCCCGGACGTCGTTCGTCCGGGGTGGGACCGGCCCTGGGCACGGTCCTCTTAAGTTTATACCCCCGGACATCGTTCATTCAGGGCGGGACCGGCCTTGGGCTCAGTCCGCTTTATTTTATACCCCCAGACGTCGTTCGTTCGGGGAGGGACCAGCCTTGGGCTCGGTCCTCTGTTATACCCCCTGACGTCGCTCGTCCGAGGTGGGACCGGCCTTGGCTCGGTCCTTTGTTATATCCCTGGACGTCGTTCGTCCGGGGTGGGACCGGCCTTGGCTCGGTCCCCTTATTTCGCTCGTGCCTGGGATGACACCCCCCGCAAGTGAGCGGAGACGGGTCTGGGGTCACTTGAGAAAGAAATTCGAAAGGATTTCGCCCTGAGGCGTACATTTTCATGGTGACAATAGCCCTTTATGACGTTTTGCACATGTCATTTTCATTGTTCAAAAGGGAATTAGCCCTGAGGCGTACATTGCTTACAACGTAAACATTAAACTGGGACGAGTTCTAGGACTACTGGTAGTATTTACGGAGATGCTTCGCGTTCCAGGCTCGCAGAACTTCAGAACCATCGAGTCGCTTCAAGCGGTACATTCCGGGGCAGACCTCGTGCTGGATCTCATACGACCCTTCCCAATTAGGGCCTAGGATGCTACTCCCGGATCCTGAGTGGCAGGGAAGACCCTCCGCAGGACTAGATCGCCGGTTTCAAACTTACGGTTCTTGACTCAGGAGTTGAAATGCCGTGCGATCTTGCCCTGGTACATCTTCAACTGCACTTGTGACTCTTCCCGGATCTCCTCGATAAGATCCAGCGATTCCTGGAGCAAAGCGTGGTTCTGGGTGGGATCATATGTGTCGCGTCGATGGGACGGGACGGTCGTTTCAATTGGGATGACGGCTTCGCATCCATAAACCATTGAGTAGGGGGTGTGCCCGGTTGACGTCCTTTCGGTCGTCCGGTAGGCCCACAATACGTGGGGGAGTTCCTCGGGCCATTTGCTCTTACAGGCCTGGAGCTTTTTCTTCAGCGTCCCTTTTAGGATTTTTTTCACGGCTTCGGCCTGCCCGTTCGCCTGTGGTCTGGCGACTGCCGAGAAACTCTTCACTATACCGTGTCTTTCGCAAAAATCAGTGAAGTGGAGGCTGTCAAACTGCTTCCCGTTGTCGGACACGATCTTGTAGGGGAGGCCATACTGACACACTATGCTGTTGACGACGAAATCTAAGGCCTTCTTTGACGTGATCGTGTTCATGGGCTCTGCCTCAACCCATTTCGTGAAATAGTCTACAGCCACAATGGCATACTTTACCCCTCCCTTCCCGGCGGAAGAGATCCCACAAGATCGATCCCCCACACCGCGAAGGGCCAGGGACTGTTCATCAAGGTTATCTCTGTCGGGGGGGCCCGATGGATCTTCGCGTACCTCTGGCACTGTTCGCACTTGCGGACGTAGTCTATGCCGTCTTTCTTCATGGTGGGCCAGAAGTATCCTTGGCGCAGAATCTTCTTGGAAAAACTGGGCCCGGCTGTGTGATCTCCGCAAAAGCCTTCGTGGACCTCATGCATGATGGCGCCCAGCTCAGTCCCAGACACGCACCTGAGGTAAGGCATAGATAGTCCCCGGCGATAGAGTTTCCCGTCCATCATGACGTACCGGTGGGCCTGGTACAGGAGCTTCCTAGCCGCGGCTCGATCGTTCGGAACTTCCCCCGATAGACAGGTATCGGATCAGCGGCCCCATCCAGGAAGTGGAGTGGTCGACGGTATGGACGGTGGGAGCCCAGATGCTCGGGACGGGGAGATGGTTGATGGGAATCAGTCCGGCCAGTTCGGCCTCTGCGTCAGTTGCCAGCTTCGCTAATGTATCCGCGAAAACATTCTTCTCCCGGGGAATCTGGCGAATGGAATGCGCCGCGAACGTCTGGAGCATCTCCCTCGTTTGAGTCACGTATGCCGCCATTCTTTCTCCCTTGGTCTGATACTCCCCCGAGATTTGCCTGACTACTAGCTGAGAATCGCTGTAAATTTCGAGGTTCGCTGCCCCTACCTCCCGGGCTAGACGCAGGCCGGCTAGGACAGCTTCATGCTCCGCCTCGTTGTTCGATGCTTTGAACTGGAAACGGAGGGCATTTTGTAGCTGGTGCCCCTGCGGTGACACCAAGATGATCCCGGCGCCGGCCCCATTCTCGTTCGAGGCTCCATCCACGAAGATTTTCCAAACGGGCGCCGCGGGGGCTGCGGGGATACTCTCTTCTGGGGGAATCCCAGAACATTCGACTATGAAATCGGCCAGGGCCTGTCCTTTGATGGACACCCGGGGCACGTAAGATATATCAAATTGGCTCAGCTCCATTGCCCACTTTAGGAGTCTCCCTGACGACTCAGGTTTCTGCAACACCTGTCGCAGGGGATGGTTGGTTAAGACCTTTATGGCGTGAGCCTGGAAGTAAGGTCGAAGCTTCCGGGAAGCCATCAATAGGCAGAAAGTCAGCTTTTCGATCAACGGGTACCGAGATTTGGCGTCTAGTAACCGCTTGCTCACGTAGTATACCGGGAGTTGTGTCCTTTCCTCTTCTCGTACCAACGCGGCGCTGATGGTGTGCTCGGTCACGGCCAGGTATAGGTACAAAGGCTCTCCTTCGACTGGCTTCGCCAGGATGGGGGCTTTGGCCAGGTGTTCTTTCAGCTTCTGGAAGGCCTCTTTGCATTCGGGTGACCACTCGAACCGCTGGCTTCCCCGAAGGACGTTGAAAAATGGGACGCACTTGTCCGTGGCCTTAGAAACGAAACGGCTCAGGGCGGCCACCCGCCCCGTCAGGCTTTGAACGTCCTTGTGCTTCCGGGGAGAGGCCATGTCGATCAGTGCCTTGATCTTCTCTGGGTTGGCTTCGATTCCTCGGAAGCTCACTATGAAGCCCAGGAACATCCCGGAAGCCACACCGAAGGTGCACTTCTTAGGGTTCAGCTTCATCCCGTACTTCCGGATAACTGCGAAAGCCTCCGCCAAATTGTCCGAATGGTTCTACGACGTCTTGGACTTGACCAGCATATCGTCGATGTATACTTCCATGTTTCGCCCTAGCTGGGCCCGAAACATTCGATTGACGAGCCTCTGGTAAGTTGCTCCGGCATTTTTGAGTCCGAAAGGCATGACTATATAGCAATAGATGCCCTTGTCAGTTTGGAAGCTAGTATGCTCTTGATCCGCCACGTGCATGGAGATCTGGTTGTAGCCGGAGTAAGCGTCCATGAAACTCAAGATCTCGTAACCAGACGTAGCATCCACCATTTGGTCGATTCGGGGGAGTGGGAAACAGTCCTTAGGACACGCTTTGTTGAGATCCGTGAAGTCAATGCAAGTCCTCCAGGTCCCGTTCGGTTTCGGCACCAAGACCGGATTGGCCAACCACACGGGAAATACCTCTTCGCAGATGAAGTTGATGGAAGACAACTTCTCCACCTCCAGCTTGAGGACCTCGGCCCTCTCCGTCCCCAAAGGCCTGCGCTTCTGGCGGACCGGTGTTGCACTTGGGTCGATACTTAATGCGTGGCAGATGATATTGCGGTCGATCTCGGTCATGTCGGAGTGGGACCAGGCCAGGAGGTCCTGGTTTTTCTGCACTTGAGCGAGAATGGCAGCCCGAATGTCTGCCGAAAGGCTCTTTCCTACTTGGACGGTCCTGGTTGGGTCAGTTTCGCTGATGCATACCTCTTCTATTTCGTCCATTGGCTCCAAGACGCGATCGTCTTCTATTCGCGGGTCCAAATCATCCTCTTCCTGGACTACTTGCTCAGCCGGAAGGATGGCCGGCTCGACGGGCTCCTCCTGGACCATATATATGGGACGGGCGGAGACATGGTAACACTTTCGAGCGCTTTTTTGGTCTCCCCAGACAATCCCTATTCCTCCGTTGCCGCACGGGAACTTCATGCAAAGATGGCGGATGGAGGTGATGGCCCCGAACTCGACCAGTGCGGGTCGGCCAAAGATGACGTTGTAAGCGGTTGGGCAATCCACCACAACAAAGGTGCAGAACTTGAATGAGTGCTACAATTCATCCCCCAACGTCACCGGTAGATGGATCTTTTCCATGGGGAGAAGTGCATCTCCGTTGAAGCCGTAGATTTGGGTTGGGCTGGATGCCAGATCCGCCTCCGTTAGGCCAATGGCGGCAAAGGCAGGCTTAAACAATAAGTTGACGGAGCTTCCGTCATCCACCAACACGCGGGATACCAACTTGTTGGCAATTTGAGCATCTATGACCAGCGGATCGTGGTGCGGAAAATGGACGTTGCGGGCGTCATCCTCCGTGAATGTGATGGGGAGGTTCATCAGTTTAGGGCGCTGAGCCGGGGCTTGGACAAGGGCGAAAACTTCTTGGTCGTGGTCTAGCTCACTCAGATAGCGCTTCTGGTCATTTTTCGAAGGTCCTCCCAGGTGGGGTTCGCCCGATATGGTCGCCACATGTCCGTCCACTCGAGGGGGTGCGGCCCCGGAAGAATAGGGCATTCCCGGACTGGGAGCCGGCACGGCGATGGTCGCCTAAGGGGCCTGCGCTGGAGGTCCCTGTGCATACCCTCCCTGGGGCGGGTATGTACGAGTCGTCACCAGCGCCGTGGACTGCCTGGGGCTTGTTGACATGCCCGGGACACCCACGGGCACTCTTACCCACTAATGGAGGTGCCCCAGCTTGATGAGGTTTTCAATCTCATCTTTGAGCTGCCGACACTCGTCGGTGGTGTGGCCCACGTCTTTGTGATAGGCGCATCGTTTGCTGGTGTCTCTCGGATTCCTCCCCCCCTTAAACATGGGGCTAGGCTTCCGGTAGTGGACCGCTCTCTCTGTCGCCAGGTAGATGTTTTCCCGGGTGTCCACCAAGTTGGTGTATTCCGAATATTGGGGCTCGTAGCCCCTCTTCCCCTTTTTGGCTAGCTCAGGCCGGTTCTGGCCTTTGCCCGATCGCTTCCCCCGGGAGGGATTCACGCTTGCCTCGGTTACTCCCGTCTGCGACTGCTGGGCTACGACGGGAGTAATACTGTGGCCTGCCGGCGCGACGCCATAACCGGAGAAGTGCGTTGATTGGGCCGGGGCGTACCCCGAAGCTGCAGGGCCGTATACCGTAGGGGTGTAACTGATGCCGGGCGTGACGGCCGTCCCCGGGACTATAGGGGGCGTGGCGTAGGGCTGCGTAGGGAACTGTCCCGCACCTCCTGGAATCGTCTGAGGGATGGGGTGAGGAGCCGGGGGCCATCCGAAGGCCTGGATCTGAGCCTCCTCCCAGTTGATGAATCCTTGGGCCCTCCTGATGAATTCTTCCAAAGTGGCGGCTTTACTCCGCTGCATGTCGTCCCAAAGTGGGGACCCGGCCCGAATTCCAGACTGCAGTGCCACCAGGCGCTGTCCATCATCGACCTTTGTCTTGGAGGCTTCTTCAGTAAAGCGCTGGATGTAGGCTCTCAATGTCTCTGCGGGTAGTTGCTTAATATTGGCGAGGGCGCTGATTTGCATGTCCATCCTCATGGCGGCCACGAATTGCTTTCGAAATGCCGACTGTAGCCCGAACCATGATTGGATGGACCCCAGTTTAAGCCTCTTCCACCACTCTTCAGCGGGACCGCCCAACGTGATGGAGAAGCAGAGGCATTTGCCGTCGTCGCTGACGTGAGCCACGGTCATGAGTCGGTTGTACCGGGACAGATGATCCCTAGGATCTGTATTTCCAGTATAGGCTGTGAGGCTCGGCATCTTGAACCCTTTGGGCAATACGGCGTCCAGGATGTGCCTCGCGCACGGCTCTTTATCCTCTTCGTCGGAGTCAGTGTCCGCGCCTTCCTGCTTGCGGACCAGGCGATCAATGACCTTTTTTAGAGCGGCCACCTGCTCCATGAGTAGCTTGGCCATGCTATCCTCTAGGGGGATTCTCTCGTTCCTCCTATCGTTGATGTCGTTCCTGAGGTCGCTGTCTCGAGGGAGGATTTTTTTCCTTGCGGGCCCGCTCCTTCCGGGCATTCAGTCCATCGCGTAAATCTACCCGGGAAGTGTCATCCCCTGGACTGAGAGCGCGACGATCCTCGCGGTGAGACCGTTCCCGACGGTTCTTGTTGACCGAGGCACTAGGGTGCAGAGACCTTTCCTGCCCGTTCGGCCTTGGGGCATGCCGAGGCTGCTCGTTCTGCGGCCGCGTTCCCTGCGGATCGATTGGGTGGCCTCGTCCTGGGACGGGGCGCATCTTCTCTTTCCTAGGCAACGGCCGTGAACGTTCCCCGGCTTTCTCGACGGGGTTGGTCTTCTCCCGGGTCTTCCGTCGCTCCTTGTCCGGGACTCTCGGAGCCGTGTCGGGAAAAGGCTCTGGGGGACGGACCGGACTAGCACCCTTGGGGCCCCCGAATTTCTCTTGGGGAGCGGTTTGTTGCGTTTCTGGAAGTGGGCCAGCCGTGGGGTTGGCTGCTGGGCCCTGTGCGGCCATCAGCGCCTGTAGGGCTCGTAGAGACTCTTGCACCCGGCAGTGTGCCTCCGCCTGTTCAGCCATTCTGGCTTCCTGATCCAGGATTTGCTGCCTTAGTCTAGTCACCTCCGAGGCCTGCTGATCGTCGCGGGGGATTCCAGGATCCGTGGCTTCATCGTGATACTCCCCCTCGTTTTCCTCGTCGTAGTAATCTTCTTCGTTTTCTACTTCGTACTCTGCCCCACCCTCGTAGTTTTGCGACTCGTCTTGGTGGGATGCCTGAGGCACGTCCTCGGGCGGGTCCAGAGGAATGTTTTGAGAAGGCAGCGGGTCCCCGTTGCTCTGCTCTGGATTGGTAGGGTCGAAGGTGGTGTGTCGTGTGTTCACCATCGTAGTAAAGGCCTGACGTTGGCGCTAGCTTCCTTCAGCTCTCAATGAAAGCACCAAACTGTTAACCGAGATTTTCGGCAACTCTATTAATGAATAATGTTTGTTGTTAATAATAATGAAAGTAGAAGGTCGACACGGGGTTTTTACGTGGTTGGGGCGTTAACTAGCCTTAGTCCACGAGTCTATATAATAGAGCTAGAAGAAGCTTTTACAATGGAGTTTTCTAGTAATATTTGAACAGAGATTCTGCCTTTTTTCCCTCAGAAGACCCCTTTACATTGTTCTACAGCTTATATTTATAAGCTGAGGGGAATACCGGGTCTGGGCCGGATCCGACCCGGGCCCATCAGAGAAATGGGTACAAGGGGCCTTTCTAGTGGAGGCCCAATACAAAAAGGTATAAAATACACGAAATTCAAACCAGCTAAGGCCCAATTGGTTGACCTGAGAAGCAAGCCTCGCCCGACAAAACGGCACTTTGGCTCTGACCACTTCCAGTCACGAGGCTGATTCAGGAGACAAGACCGGTCAGGGTACTTGGCTACGCAGTCCTGACACATCAGTGTGCGATCCCGAGGCGACCCTTTCTGCAGGCGAAAAGTGGGGGACAATGCCCACGCGGAATGAGGCGGCTTCAGGATCCTGGACGCTTGGCCCTTCGACCGGGGAGGAGGTGATCCAGGTCCGTTTACCGTTGGCCCGCTCCATTTACCATAGGCCCGGACCATACTAGGGTCTGGGACAGGAACGCGTAGGCCGCGACGGTCCGGGCGCTCTGGACATCTCCCGGACCGTTCTTGCTGAGGACGAACCCGGAGGGAAGTCCCAGACCCCTCCAATGGGCCCAGTCTAGAGTCCTTGATCCGTACCAGTCCCCTTGGGCAATCTTCAAACCAAGGGACCTTGGGCCGGGCCCATGTGCCGAGCTGGCCCTCTGACCGCGGGCCAGGGCGAAGGCCCAAAGCTCCTGCAGGAATTGGGGATAACAATAATATTTGCATTCTATTATGACATCTGTTCGCATGACCGAGCTTAGCATAGTATTTTGGTTTGATTTAACAAAATTTTAAAAAATACTCTAAGTACCGTAGCATGCTTTCACTTATTTTGCTCGTGTGTTTACATACCTGTTGATATGCTTTGCTTACTAGATACCTCATATGCCCCCCAAGTGATTGAGGAGCTTTAGGTCCTCAGTCACTTGCCTTGACTAACACCTGTTTGGACATTTTTGCTCGTAATAAAATTTCGTAAAAATGATATTACAACAAAACAACACATAATGAGCAAATACTTGTACTAAATACAATAGTTTGGCAAGACTGACTGGCTGCGCACAATCCCTTTCATTTATCGTAAGAAATAGACAAATCGTGTATGTACGAGTGATCACTAAAATGATCTTACACTTATAAGCGATCAGTCACAAAATTGACTAACCCTTATTCATAAAATTGTAAAAAGTAAAATTAATACAAGCCAATTATTTAAGAAGAATTGTTTATTGATAGTACTTGTGCATGTGTTCTCCATTCCAATAGCGAGGAATGAGATCTCCATTTAAGAGAGCAAGTTTGTAAGTGCCTGGATGAAGGACTTCTTCGATTTGGTAGGGTCCTTCCCAGTTAGGCCCGAGTACTCCAGCAGCTTGGTCACGGGTGTTAAGGAAGACTCTTCAGAGTACCAGATCTCCCACATTAAATTTCCTTTCATGCACTTTTGAATTGAAATACCGGGCAGCCTTTTGCTGGTAAGCTGCTACTCAGAGTTGGGCTTGCTCGCACCTTTCCTCGACCAAATCCAAAGACTCCATCAATAACTGACTGTTGGCGTTTTGATCGTATGCTATCCGTCAATGCGATGGCAGATCTAATTCCATAGGTAGCATAGCCTCATATCCATAAGCTAGGGAAAATGGAGTATGGCTGGTTGTTGTTCGATGGGATGTTCTGTATGACCAGAGGACTTCAGGAAACTTCTCGGGCCATTCCCCCTTTGCTTCCTCAAGCCTTTTCTTCAGAGTATCCGTCAGTGTTTTATTGACAGCCTCGAATTTCCCGTTTGCCTGCGGGTAAGCAACTGAACAAAAGCTTTTGATAATTCCATGCCGCTCACAAAAATCCGTGAACAGATCACTATCGAACTGCGTGTCGTTGTCTGAGACAATTTTTCTTGGCAATCCATAGCGACACACAATGTTTTTGACCACGAAATCCAGCACTTTCTTGGTCGTTATGGTTGCAAGTGGCTCAACTTCAACCCACTTTGTAAAGTAATCGACCTCCACTACGGCGTACTTGACGCCACCTTTCCCTGTGGGCAAAGATCCGATTAAGTCTATGCCCCACACTGTGAATGGCCATGAAATTTGCATCTGTTTTAGCTCATTAGGGGCTGCTCGTGGAATCTTGGAGAATCTTTGGCACTTGTCGCATTTTCGCACAAATTCCATCGAATCTTCATTCATTGTTGGCCATAAGTATCCTTGCCTTAGGATCTTCTTCGATAAACTCTGCCCCCCAGCGTGATCCCCACAAAAGCCTTCGTGGACCTATCTAATTAATTCTTTGGCCTTCTCTTTTGAAATACACCCGAGGAGTGGCATCGAGTATCCCCTTCGGTACAAGATTCCATCGACTAGGATATCCCTAGCTGCTTGTCGTTGAAGAGTCCTAGATTTGTTTCTGTCCGTCGGTAACGCACCATGCGTCAGGTACTCTATGTAAGGTGCCATCCAAGTGTTTTCCACATGAATCACTAGAGAGGTTTCTTCTACTTGGATGTTTGGTGTGGAAAGCCATTCAACATGTACTATATTCAGGGTGTTAGCATCCTTGGTACTCGTTAATTTGGCCAAAGCATCAACGTTTGAATTCTGGTCGCGAGGTACTTGTTGGAGAGTATATTTTTCAAACTGTGCCAACAGATCCTTTGCTTTACTCAAGTAAGCGACCATCTTCAGGCCCCTAGCTTGGTATTCTCCAATGATCTGATTAACCACCAACTGGGAGTCACTGTAGATTTCTAGTGACTTTATGTTCATGTCTTTGGCTAATCGTAATCCTGTGAACAGTGCTTCATACTCTACTTCGTTGTTAGAAGTAGTGAAGTCAAATCTAATTGCGCAATGGAATCAATGTCCTTTAGGCATTATCAAAATTACTCCGGCTCCAGCGTGATGTTCACTAGAAGAACCATCTGTAAACAACTTCCAAGAGGGAGTTTGGCTTTGAGATTCAGGCTCTACTGTCTGCTCACTGTCTGGTAGCCCAGTGAGCTCCGCGATGAAGTCGGCCAGAGCTTTTCCTTTTACCGTTGCTCGTGGTAAGTAAGACATATCAAACTACCCAAGTTCAACCGCCCATTTCAATAATCGGCCCGTGGCTTCTGGCTTCTGCAGAACTTGCCGTAGAGGTTGGTCGGTCAAAACTGTGATTGGGTGAGCTTGGAAGTACGGCCGCAACTTTCTGGAGGCTAAGATTAGATAGTAGGCTAACTTTTCAATAGGAGGTTATTGCAGTTCTGCTCCTATTAGCCTTTTGCTTACATAATACACGACCTTTTGCACATTCTCCTCCTCTCTTACTAGAACAGCACTAGCAGCATATTCTGTGATCGCCAAGTAGATGAACAGGGTTTCTTTATCAACCGACTTCGATAGGGTCGGTGGCTGCAACATGTGCGTGTTTAAAGCTTGAAAAGCCTGCTCACACTCCTCCGTCCATTCAAACTTCTTGTTGCCTCTAAGTAGAATAAAAAATGGGACGCATTTGTCTATTGATTTGGAGATAAATCTACTTAGAGCAGCAATCCTTCTGGTTAAACTTTGAACATCTTTGATCTTCATTGGTGATTTCATATCGACCAAGGCTTTAATATTCTCGGGATTGGCCTCAATTCCTCGCGAGTTTACTGTAAATCCCAAGAATTTCCATGATCCAACTCCGAAGGAACACTTGAGGGGATTTAGATTCAAGACGTTGAAGCATTCTTGCAAGTCTCCTATGTGTCCTTCTGCCTTCTTCGACTTAACCAACATGTCATCAACATATACTTCCATGTTTGTACTGATCAGCTCCTTGAACATGTGATTGACTAGTCGCTGGTAAGTCGCACCAGCGTTTTCCAAACCGAAGGGCATTACTTTGTAATAGTAAAGCCCTATATCGGTCCGAAAGCTAGTGTGATCCTCACCAGGTGGGTGCATACTGATTTGATTGTGCCCAGAGTATGTATCCATAAATGATAGGATCTCATGCCTTGAAGTGGCATCGACCAGCTGGTTTATTCTAGGGAGTGGGAAACAATCTTTAGGCTAGGCTTTATTGAGGTCTGTGAAATCCACGCACGTTCTCCACTTGCCATTGGGCTTGGGAACTAGTACGGGATTAGAGACCCACAATGGATAAAATGCTACCCTGATGAATCCATTCTCCTTTAGCTTCTCGACTTCTTCCTTTAGAGCTTTTCATCTGTCTTTGTCGAGCAGCCGTCTTTTTTGTTGTACTGGTGGAAAACTTTTGTCTATATTCAGGACATGGTTGATAACTGCCGGGTCTATTCCAACCATGTCTTTATGCGACCATGCAAAGACTTCCTGGTTCTTCTTCAAAAATTCCACCAGTTTTTGTTTGGTTGTTGTCTCTAAGTTTTTACTGACTTTCACAACCCTGGTCGGATCTGTTTCATCGAGTTGGACCTCTTCAAGGTCCTCGATGGGTCCTACTTCTTCATCAAAATCCCCAAAGAAAGGATCCAAGTCCCTATCCTCACTTTGGGCAACACCCTATTTGGTGACACAATCACCTGATTGGGCTTGTACTTCATTGGCCGTCTGCAACACTTTTCCAGCGGTTTCCGTCGATCCACCTTTCTTCGCCTTAGATATCGAGGAGTTGTAGCACTCCCTCACTTCTCATTGGTTTCCCAATATGCATCCTACCCCTGCGTCAGTTGAGAATTTCATGGCAAGGTGCCAAACCGAGGTTACAGCTCGCAGGTCGACCAGAATAGGCCTCCCAATTACAGCATTATACGTCGAAGGACAATCAACTACTATGAAAGTAGTGAGTAATTTCCTATTTGTGGGTGAAGTTCCTACTATAACGGGGAGCCTAATCGACCCTGTTGACGTGAGCCCTTCACCAGAAAAACCATATATGGTTTGGTGGCACGACTCCAGGTCCTTGACAAACAACTTCATCCTCTCTAGTGAAGACTTATACAAGATGTTGACTGAGCTCCCTGTGTCAACCAACACCCTCTTAACCATCATATTGAAAATCTGGACGTCCACGACCAGCGGATCTGAATGTGGGAATCGGACATGCTAGGCATCGTCCTCATAGAAGGTAATCAACTCATCCTCTGTTCGAGCTTTTTTAGGTACTCAATCCTCCACACTCATCATCTCGATGTCCTGGCCATGGCGTAAGGTCTGAGCGTATCGCTCCCTTGCCTTCCCACTATCTCCTACAAGGTGTGGGTCGCCACAGATGGTGAGTAACGTACTTGCCACAAGAGCTGGCTGTAAAGGTGGCGAGAGTTGGCGTGCAGGCGCTTGCTCTTTGCCTCCTTGAGCCTCTCGCTGAGACCCTCTTGCGACTCATACATACCTTCTTAGGTGTCCTTGTCTGATAAGGAACTCAATCTCGTCCTTCAACTGGTTACACTCATTGGTGTCATGTCCATAGTCGTTGTGAAAATGACAGAATTTTGTTATATCTCTCTTGAAAATATCCTTCCTTATAGGTGCTGGTTGCTTATAAGGGACATTGGCCTTGGTCGCCTGGTAGACCTCTGCTCTACTCTCGACAAAGGCCATATAGTTGGTGAATCTCGACTCGTATCAATTGCCTTTGGGGAGTTTATTTTCGTATGTTGATGGCTCATTGTTCGCCCTTTTTCCACCATTCTTACCATTTCCATTCCCGTTGCCTTTGCTGTTGCCATTGGGTTTATCTGACCCGTTGGCGGCTTTGGGGAGATCTTCCTTTGGCCCCTTATATTTCGTAGGAAATTTCCCCTCATTGGCAATCGCATCCTCGAGCTTGATTTATCGATCAGCTCGATCAAGAAATTCCTGGGTACTTTTTACCCCATTCTTTCTTAGGCTGTTCTAGAGGGGAGAATGGCACCTAACCCCAACAGTTATGGCCATCATCTTTCCCTCATCACCCACTGTTTTGGCTCCAGCCGCTGCTCGCATGAAACGCTGGACGTATTCCTTTAAGGGCTCTCCCTCCTTTTGGCGTATATCGACCAGCTGGTTGGCCTATGTGGGGTGTACGCGACCCACTATAAAATTCCTTTATGAAAATTTCCCATGATACTATACTAGCAGGAGGGAACTTAGAGAACCACTCTTGAGCAGTGTCGGATAGGGTGGCGGGGAAAATCCCGCAGCGGGCATCGTCTGACACCTTCTAAATATCCATCTGTATCTCAAATTTGTTTACATGAGATACTGGGTCCCTGTACCCATCGAAGTTCAGCAGCACTGGCATCTTGAACTTGCTGGGGGTTTCTGCCACAACAATCCTCTGTACAAACGGAGTGCCTCTCCTCCGATCGTACTCAATGTGGGATGTTCGGCTCCCCACCAGCTGCTGTACCGCCTGATTCAGAGCATCAATTTGAGCCTGAACGTCTGGGATCTCTGGGGCGACTGGTACCAGAGGAGTGTACTCATCATGCCTCTCGCACCTGTCATTGAGCATGTCCCTGAGGTCATCATCTCTGCGCCTTTGTTCGCTAGCGCCCAGCCGATGAAAGATGTTATGCTGTCTGGGCTGCCCCCCAGCATTGTGGCTCATTGGCCTATTCTCTCTTAGTGGGGGGGTTCCTATCTCCACCTCTTCGTTCATGCCCCCGACTAGCATTTCGCCTGCCCGAATCGGCTTCATTATAGTCATGATCGTCCCTAAACTGCGACTGACTATAGTGCGACCGGCTGCTCACGTTGTTTCCTCCTCTAGCCGGCATCTCCTGAGCGTCAAGGGGAGGCCTGCGTTGGTCGGTGGGTCCCCGTGCATTATTATGCCGTGGGGGGCCCCTGACCGCAGAGCTTGACTCATTGTGCCTTCTATTAGCAGAAGGAAGTTGCCCCCTGCTCGATGGATTTGGTTCATTGGCCCTTGGGTGTCTAGGGCTTCTAGGAGGCTGCCTGGCCCTATTTTGCCTCTGGTGCTGGGGAGTACCTAGACCAACTTAAGAAGGTGGCTGCTGCTCAAGATCCTGAATTGGGACATCTTGTTGAGCAACAAGCAGTTGCTCTGGCCTTTGAGGGCTTGCTGGATGAATTGGAGGACTCGGATTTGGGGCCCATTGCGGTGGTGCATTTGGCGGCTGATCCGATTGAGAAGCCAGCGCAGCCTGTCCCCTAGCCAATTGAATGGCTGCTTCTAAAGCGGTTTTGGCATCAATTTGCCGATGGTCCATATTTGCCTACTGCTCATTCAGCTCTTGATGCTGACGCTCGATTTCCCTCTGTAGTTGTGCCAAGGTATCTGCCACATTCTCTTGATTGGCCCTCAGATTGGCCAACTCATCCTGCAACACACTTAGTGTTGTCCTCAACGTTTCAGAGTCCATTTCTTCTTCCTCAAAATCCAAGTGTGCCTCATTTTCAGCCACATATGGGGGAGGAGGCTGAGTGGATGCAACGCCAGAAGTCTGTCTAGCTCTCTTGGATGTCTTCGCCGTTTGATCTTCTTAAAGTTCTTGAGTTCAACTCTCAACAAGAGCACAAAAATGTTGACCCTTGATTTGGTCAACGACACGGAGTCAAATAAACGACAAAAACAAAAAGGAAATCAAGAAGAGAATCAAATGGAAAGAAAGTAACACAAGCAATTTATAGTGGTTCAGCCTTAACTGGATGGTAATGACCTACATCCACTTAGTGTTCTTATTGGTATTGAATCCCAAAACTATGATCAAAGAACTAGGGTTATTGAGTTTCAAAATCCTTGGGAGATTTACAATTTCGGTGGATAATCACACTATGCTTTTCTCTCTGAATACAAGGATCAAAAGTTAAAAAAAAAAGTCCCTTCCTTAAGCCCTCCTCTTCTTATTTATAGGCTCAAGAGGGTTACATGGGTCGATGGGCCTTTATTACAATTAATAACAGCATATCAAGGCAATAAAAGGAAACATTATAAATGTAATTATTACAAGATTGCGTATCCCAAAGGAATTAAATGAGAGTATGCGACAAGACTGGTCACACCTCATCAAAAGACTTGACGAATCAACAATTATCTGGTTGACGGTTGAACAGGATCTCTTCACTCGAAACCGCCACGTGTAAGAAAATCTTGCCACGTCATCAGGAGCCATTTTTGGGTAAACAATGTATGTGTACTTACATTAGTGGAGAATGATTAAATAATGAACTTATGGAGTGGATGTTGTTCGTGATAATATATATTTGAGGCAATTTTAAATTAATTTTTGGCATGTATAAATTGATTAGGGTTCTAGTGATATAGTGAATTTGATTGAAAACACACAAGAATTCGGTTTAAGAAGCAATCATACTTAAGTTGAAATTCTAAGGATTGGGTGAAAGTGGGTCTTTCGAAAGAAATATGAAGCCGATGACATTATACAAACCATTAAAGCTAGATTAGTAGCCAAATGGTTTAGAGAAAAGAAAGGGATAGATTACTTTGACACATATGCACCGGTAACCAAGACTACTTATGTTAGATTGTTATTTTCTTATCATCAATACATAAAATTTATGTTCATAAAAAAGATGTCAAAAGGACATTCCTAAATAGAAATCTCAATGAGGAGGTCTATATGGAACAACCAGAATGTTACGTTATAAAAGGAAATGAATATAAACTGTGTATGCTTGTTAAATCATTATATAGTTTAAAATATGCATCAAAACAATAATATGAGGAGTTCGATGAAGCCATTGTTTCAGATGGGTTTAGATACAACAATGTGAATAAGTGCTTATATTCTAAGACTTGTGATGACTATTTCATCTTAGTGTGTTTTTATGTTGATGATATGCTAATTTTGACCAATGAGATGAGAGACATCATAAGAAAAAAGAGGTTCTTTTCTTCTACCTCTCAAATGAAGGACCTTGGAGAGGTTGATACCATTTTAGGTATACAAATTAGAAGAAACTATGAAGGGTATGCCTTAAGTCAAGCCCATTATATTGAGAAAGTAATTGACAAGTTTAGTCTTCTCAAAATCAAAGAGGAAAATAAACCATTCGATTCAAGCCAAAAGCTTGAAAAGAATGAGGGTACAACCATGGCTCAATTAGAATATGCAAGTGCAATAGGTAGCCTAATGTACTCCACTCATTGTACTAGAGCAACTATTGAATACACGGTTAGTAAACTTTGTAGGCTTACTAGAAATCCAAGTATCAAGTATTGGAAGGCTATTGAGAGAGTTCTTGGATATCTTAAATGAACCAACGAAGTTAGCCTTCATTACTCTACATTTTTAAAGATACTTGAAGGATATTCTGATGCAAGTTGGATACCAAGTGTGGGAGACAATCTCTCCACCACGGGTCGGGTGCTTACACTTGGTAGGGGTGTGGTTTATTGGGGTTATAAGAAACAAACTTGTATTTCTCACTCAACCATGGAAGCCAAGTTTATAGCTTTAGTGGCAATCGACAAAGAGGTCGAGTGGCGTATAGATCTTATGTTAGATATACCATTAACCACAGTTGACGTCTCGATGATCTCGATGCATTGTGATAATCAAGCCACTTTAGGTAAGGCGTATTATAATGTGTTTAATGGAAAGTATTAAAATATAAGTCTAAGACATGAGTATGTGAGACAATTGATTAAGGAGAGAATCATAGATCTCATATGTTTGAACTAGTGAGAACTTAGCAAATTCGTTTCCCAAACCTCTTACAAGAGATTTGGAAAGTTCTACATCTAAAGGGATGGGACTAAAACTCCAAGAAATATTGATTCACCAATGATGGAAACCTAACTCAAAGCTCGTCAACATCGAGTGTAGAGTTCAATGGGTAAGAACAATGATAAGTGGATAGTTTCAACACTAACATGTTGTTGAGTCCCATCTAAAGATGGTTAGTGTTGGTTGCTACCGAAAATGAGGGTTAAGCTTAAAGTTTCAATGAAGTTTAGTTGTGTGTAACAAGCATCTCTAAAGGGGAAAATATGTTGTAAGAACTTCACCTTTGTGAACTTAGATGTTGTGCTGCCTCTCATGGGAGTTGGAGTTTCTCCCTGGAAAGGTCATGAATGGATGAGCACAAGGCCATTAAAATGCTGAGAGTGCAAAGTGGGAAAAAGAGTTGTCAAATGGAGCTGTGTGAAGTATTACCAATTTTATCACTAGGAATATTTGGTTCAAGCTTGCAGACAACCAAGGATTTCGATACAACTTTGAAATATTTTCACTAAGGTAAAGTTTGAATCGAAAGATACTTTACCTTTATGCACCAATATTATTGAGTTAGAGATTGATGTTTGTATTTAACCAAGTGGGATAATCTTAGGATTAGTTAAACACAAATCCTAAAGGTGTTTACACAAGGTGGTGTAAAATCTTTAATGATTTCACATAATGGAGGTGTGAAATTTGATTTGAGATGTAGGCATTCAAAAATTGCATTTTCGAGTTTAAAGTGATACAATGAAGTATCTTAGCATGCTAAAAAAATTTGGGAGCAATTGGAGCTGTTCAAGGTCAATTTTGAGCAACATGACCAGAGGTTGTTCGATATGTCACAGGTCACTAGGCTACATGTCACATATCCCATGCATAAACACACATAACACCAAAAAGCAACAAGTGATATGCCGCCTGTTACTAGGCGATATGTCATCTGTGACCAGTGACATGTCGCTTGTTTCCATTAAGAGAGAAATATACAATATATTTCTTTATATGAGTAAGTGAAAGCTTATGGAAAACTCGTGTGTTCTTATCTGACCTTGACAATAATATCTACTTATATTATTCATCTACGGTTCGCTAATTATCATTTATTATTTAAAATGTATTAAATCAAATTTAAACATTTATATTTAATAAAATAATAATTAAATAAATAAAATAGTCAAGAATGTATCCATACTCAGTGTTACACGACAACCACACTGTGATTGGCATATGACATGACCTTTTCAGGGTATGTGTTTTAACCTCTTTTAATTATTTATTTAAAAAATTATTACCTAAAGTTATCTTTTAAAGTGATTTATTCAAACTGATATTTGAAACAAATATTTGAATAGCTGATAATCCTTATCCAATTAGAATGATCTTTTATTTAATTAATTAACTTAATAATTAATCATTTGAATAATCACAAATCCAATTTGAACTTTTAGATTAATAACTCACATGTAAATAAAGAAAAACTTAATTGATTATTTTTATTTTAATAATTTCGAAAATGATAAAATAATCAATTAATTATTTAATTCTTATTAATTTATAAAATTAAAAAAAAATAATCTCAATTATCTCATAATTACATATTTACCCAAAGAATAATTTTATTCTAAATATATGCCCCACACAATTTTTCTTGGTTTCAACTCTTACCTTAAACAATGTTGATAGAACTAGTTAGGGGACCTATTGACCTATAATTTGAAACAGGAAAATACAAGTTTGACCCTTGTATTTTTCGTAAATACGTGATTGACCATTGTATTTTGTTAAATGATAATTCAGACCCTGTGTTTTACAAAATGGATCAAAATAGTACCTTATATCCAATTCAGGAAAAACATGGGGGCCAAAATACAATAAATTTATATTATTAATCACAACTCTTTAATCTAATAACCTTATTTATTAATCCCAATATTATTTCACTAAAATAATAATTAGCTTTATTACCTTTGAACTTTTGACACTACTAAATGGTGCCCCCTGAATAATATCATTTACAGAAACATAGCCCTTCTGTTACTTCTCTTTTGTTTTTTCGTTTAAACACTAATGTGACATAATATAATTAGCATTTTTGCCCCCGAACTTTGACCACTACAAAATTGTGGCCATTTTTATTAATTTTTTAAAATTTTTTAAAATTTAAAAAATATTTTTTCTATTAGTTCTTAAAAATATAATTGAAATCTTCAAAAATTAAAGAAAAAATATTAAAAATTCATTGAAAAATTAAAATGATTTAAAATTCATTTAAAAAAAAGTTAAACTAAAAACAAAATCAAATTTACTAAAACAAACCCAGATTAAAGTGTGTTCACATTCATAAATTCAGAATTACAAACTTAGATTCATCAAATCATTAATTCATCTAAATTAAATATTTGGTCAATATATTCCATCAATTCATCAATTAATATAATCTAGTTCACTTAGAAAATAAAAATGCAATTTCTCATATAAAATCAACAATATAATCCATTAATTCATCAATTCACAAACCATTAATACATTTTTTGACTTGGACTTGAAGCAGATCTGAAACTCGAGAGAGAAAAAGTTTTATGTACTTGATTTTAACATGCGAAATAAATTTTAAGTTTAAAATTTTTTATTCTATTTTCTTTTAAATTTAATATTTAGATTTTCTTTTAAAATTAATACACTTTAAATTTATAATCTTTTATATACATTATTTTTTAAAATTTGAGTTATTTAAAATTGAATCTTTAATATATTTTTCAATATTTAAATGAGTTTTAAAATAAAAATAAATGATTTGTTATTTAATTTAAAATTTTAGTACTTTTTTATTTTTTTAATTCTTCATGATGTTTTTAAGGATTGAATTAATTTTTAAGAATTGATAAAAATAAGATTTTTTTAATCTTTTTTTAAAGGGGGCACGATTTGTTAGTAGTCAACATATTTTTTATGCCACATCATTGTTTAAACGACAAAATAGAATGAAATCTAACACAAAGACTATGTTTTGGTCAATGTAATAGTTGAGGGAGAAATTTTAACAGCCTGTATATTTTATGGGGCACGAATTGATAGTGTCAAAGTTCAGGGGGGCAAAAATACTAATTATTCACACTAAAAATATGATATTGCACTCTTGAAATTATATACATAATATTTATTGAGTACTTTTGTAGATGCTCAAAACTCCATGCTTGTGAAAGATCCAAAGCACATGCCATGGTCCCCCAAACGCCTAGACACCTACTTCTGCCACGAAACCCATGGGACATCATCTTCTCGCAAGGAGGGACATGAGGCAATTCTCGGCATGCCCAACACTCGTGCACCTCGACGGAACTTCTCAGCGTGTTGAGCACCCATGCACCCAACGAGGCCTCGCCTCACAAAGAGCCCCTTGCGCGTCACCTGGGATCTGCGCGCGCTGGCCTCGCGACGCCACCTGGGATCCGCGCGCGCGTGGCCTCACTCCAAAAGGCCTCGCGTGCATGATGGCTTTGCCCCAAAGGGTCTCGCCCAAGGGCCTCACGTGCATGATGGCCTCGCCCCAAAGGGTCTCGCCCAAGGGCCTCGCGTGCATGATGGCCTCGCCCTAAAGGGTCTCGCCCAAGGTCCTCGCGTGCATGATGGCCTTGCCCTAAAGGCCCTCGCGTGCATGATGGCCTTGCCCCAAAGGGTCTCGGCCAAGGGCCTCGTGGGCATGATGGCCTCGCCCCAAAGGGCCTTGCCCAAGGGCCTCACGTGCATGATGGCCTCGCCCCAAAGGGCCTCGCGTGCATGATGGCCTCGCCCCAAAGGGTCTCGCCCAAGGGCCTCGCGTGCATGATGGCCTCACCCCAAAGGGCCTCGCTCAAGGGCCTCGCGTGCATGATGGCCTCGCCCCAAAGGGTCTTGCTCCAAAGGGCCTCATGTGCATGATGGCCTCGCCCCAAAGGGCCTCGCCCAGGGGCCAACGCGCGTAGGTGCTCCCACAGCCTTGCACCTCGCAGCCATGTTGCTTCGAAGGTGTATATGACACCCTACGCCTCGCGGGTGCACACGATGCCAGGACCTCCCCACATCCTCGCGAAACCTCACTAGCCTTATAACATGCTATACCCACCTCGTAGAAAAGGCCCTACGTCACTTGGTGAGGTTGGGGCCACCAACGAAGTGCACTCTCCTCAATTAGCCAATTGGGACCACTTACAAGAAGGCCAACCAGATATGTCGTTCAAGGTGGCCCACAAGAGACAAAAAATAGGAACATGGTACCTCTAAATAGGTACATACATGCCTGCAAGGATTAAGGGACAAACCTGACACTTGTACCAGAAAAGTAGTGGCAATTAGGGATAGTACGAGGAATGGCAGCACCACCTCCACGTCTCTGACATGCACCAGAGCCGACCATCACTCTCCCAAAACCACTACACTTGATACCACTCTCTTGAGAATGTACTTGTGTACCATCTGGTCCCCTGAACCACACTGTATCAAGGGTCATTAGAGCCCACTATAAAGGGAACCCTTCTTCAACATTGAGGGGGGTTGGAAAAAACACTGTAGCATTACACCATAAGAAATACAAATTCAGTTCACCATTTTTCTTTTGCAAGTGTTCTTTGAGTTTCCAATTAGGTCTTTAAAGTTTTTCTTTTGATAATCTCTACGTTTCTATTTTTCTAACTTAACTTGGTTGACGAGTTCTCACCGTCAACAACTTTGTATTGTAACAAGTGTCCATTGATATAACCATTACACCCTATTTAATCATCCCTTAATGATTCATAGTTAAAGATAGGATAAGTTTACTGTTCTCCTCTTTAATTATATATCTATCCTTAAGTATAATGATTGGTTAAATACATAGTGAAATTGGTCAGGCATGAAGAGGTGCAAATGCCATAACGGTTTCACTACAGTTAGCTTATGAGAGTTGAGTTGATCTATTGGGTGCAAAGTGTTTCTTTGGAGTATATAAGAGTAACCAATAAGTTTGGAAGCATTTGAGGATGATTTGAGACATGTTTTGGGGCACTAAGTCAGAGGGACTTGTGTAGCATCACTGGTCGCTGGAAACACAACACAGGCGACGCGTTGCCTGGGCGGTCCGTACAAGACCATACATTGATGTGTTTTTTGCTCCAAAATTAAAATTAAATACTCTAATCTCATTGGTTGAGTCTAATGAGGGTTCCTATACTATTTAAAGGAATCTTTTGAGTTTTTGGTGGATTGACCACTCACCTCTTTCTCTCTCTAAAACCTCTCTCTCTCTAGCTCTCAAGATTAATAGTTTTCTCAAAGATCTTCATCAAGAAAGCTTGACTTGCATGAAGATTCAAGGCTTGTAAATCCCAATCTCATTCCATTGTAGTAGTTTCAAGCAATCTCAAGGAGGAGGCTAGGAATAGAGATTTTCGGACAACAAATCTTCATTTGGGTCAAGCCTTGTTACATTTTGTGACTCACATAAAATCATAAAATTGTGATTTTATGTAACTTGGTTTTCTCTCCACAAATGTCTATTAGTTATCTTGATCTAATTTATGTTATTCTTACATTAAATCCATGGTATATTGTGATTGGATGTTTCTAAATGCATGTTATAATTATTTAATTAATTAATGTTTGTGTTGACAGTCTTTTTTGCTATTAACTTGTAGACGCTCAATTTTCACCTAAGGTCTGGCCTGGCCTTGCGTGGGTACCGCCTAAGCCTCAAGGGTCCCCCGTGAGCCCTCGCCTTGCCATAGGCCGAAGTGACCAAGTGGCCCCACCTCGCCTAGCATGGCCTCGCCAAGCATGGCCTCGCCAAGGAGGGCCTCGCCAAGCATGGCCTAGCCAAGCATGGCCTCGCCAAGAAGGGCCTCGCCAAGCATGACCTCGCCAAGGAGGGCCTCGCCAAGCATGGCCTCTCCAAGAAGGGCCTCGCCAAGAAGGGCCTCGCCATGGAGGGCCTCACCAAGCATGGCCTCACCAAGGAGGGCCTCGCCAAGCATGGCCTCGCCAAGAAGGGCCTCACCAAGCATGGCCTCGCCAAGAAGGGCCTCGCCAAGAAGGGCCTTGCTAAGCATGGCCTCGCCAAGGAGGGCCTCGCCAAGCATGGCCTCGCCAAGAAGGGCCTCGCCAAGCATGGCCTCGCCAAGGAGGGCCTCGCCAAGCATCCTTAGACGTCTGCCAGGGCCACATGCCTATCGCCCAGACTCGTGAGTGACCTCGGGAGGCTTCAGGCATCTCATGCCAAGGACCCAAGATCTCCACCTCACACCAAGGGTCCCATTCCTTACACCTTGAGACCCCTATGCTTAGGAGATCCAGTACGAGTCGAATGGGGGATACTTGTACGACCTAGTACTGAGTACGGATACCAGTACCAGAAAGACTAATGGGGTAAGAGTCATGGTCCGTACGTCTACGGCCGTAGGTCAGAGCCGACACCACTACCTCCTGCGCCACTACGCCTGCCACCACACATCAGACATGGGTACAGACAAGTAGTGGAGACATCCTCCTGACACCTGCTCTTGTACGGGATGTACGACCACAACCTTTGAAGCCACTCCCCTGACACAGTACATATGTACCACTTGGTCTCCTGGACCACTATGTACCTAAGGCCATTAGAGCCTACTATAAAATGAACTGTAAGACCACCTGAGAAGGGGTTGGAAATTTTACTGTAGCAGAGGCTTGAGTGTGAATGAAAGACTGAATTCTCCATTATTGTTCTATCATTGTTCTTGAGTTATTGTTCAATTTTTTATAGCTTTCTGATTAGTGATCTTGATTTGATAATCTTTCCAACTCAACTTAGTTGACGAGTTCTCACCATCAACAGTTTGGCGCCGTCTGTGGGAACGTTAGTTTCAAGCTACTGTTCCACCATTGTTTCCGGCAAGAAGAAAATGCCAAGACATTCAAACGACTGAGGGAGCCACGAGAGGTAGAGGTTCACTTGAACGGAGTCCAGCTGAAGGCCTCCATGAAGGATGCTCCTCCACCCAGAGACGTGGAGCCCCCGAAGGACCCTGAGGTTCACGGAGGTGATAGAGTGGCCTCGTCACCGGCCGCTCCACCTGGAGAAAGTCCTCAAAGAGCACCACTGGGAAATGCTAATGAGTTCCCTCCTCCAAAACCACCGCAGGTATCGAACTCCGGCCGGTAGGACCCAGGCCCTTCTGCTCGTAGGCATGATAAGCACCCCCGGGTCCATTCCGTGAGCTCGAGTTCGAAATCTCGATTTTATGAAGAGGAAATACGTGAGATCCACCGTAAGAACCAAAGGTTGGAAACCACCTTGGAGAACATGCAAGAGGTCCTGAACGGCCTGTTGCAGGGTAAGTCGAGCGTGAACTTGCCTAAGAGGAAGGAGAAGGGCAAGGATGGGGTGGAGACCACTGTACCGGTAGATGATGGGAGAACCCGACACTCAACCAGTAACACCCCCCGAGCGAAGCAACGTGAGCACCCTGAACCACCTAAACAGGCCCAGAAACCAGCGCCGAGGACCAACGCTGCCCCTCGCAATGAGGACGAGGTCACCTCTAAAAGTGCACCCTCAGACTTACGGGAGGAGCCCAATAAAAATAGGGCGGGTAAAGGGACCACGCCCCCTGTGGCGCCTCGAGAAGGCAAGGGAAAGGCGGATCTTAGCCCGTCCGCTCTGAGGGACACTCTAAGCAAGAGGAGGCAGGACCTGGACACGGAGATGAGGAGCCTGCGAAGCAAGATCGTCACCGCATCAGGCAGCCAGATCTTTGAGGAAGAATTTGACCATGAGTCACCCTTCGTCAGGGAGATCCAGGCCATCAGGCTCCCTGCCAACTTTAAAGAGCCCCACATGACCCCCTACGAAGGAGACACAGATCCAAAATATCATCAAGATACATTTAATGACATGATGAAGCTGAGGGGAATTAGCTGCGGGGCGCGATGTCATTGCTTCGCTGTCACCTTAAGAGGACCTGCCTACAAATGGTTCAGGGGGCTTAGACCGGGGTCCATCCGATCTTGGCAGCAACTTTCTGATGAATTCCTCCAGCAGCACCACGCCATGCGAGATTACACAATGCCAGGCACCAGCCTCGCCAATGTGAAACAAGGAGAAAATGAGAGTTTGAAGAGCTATATCCACCGGTTCAATATGGAGGTGGCTAAGGTAGGGAGCCTGACCCACCGAGAGCTAAAAATTGCCATCACCGCTGGAGTACGCCCAGGGAGCAAGTTATGGGATAACATGCTAAAGAGAGAGGTCACGGACTTGGATGATTTCTACGAGCGGGCACAAAAGTACTTTCGCGTGGAGGATGGTCACGAAAACCTTAAAGCTGGAAAAGGCCCATCGCCCCCGAAACCTTCTTCCCAGGAAAACCAAAGCCGTGCTAAGAAGAAGGGTGTATATGAGGGAACGAGGGACGATCATCCCCGGAAGCACCAATGCTCTGGCGAGCGCATACAGAGCCCCTACACTTTTTACACAGACCTCACCCATGCGAGAGAGGATATTTTCGTTACGAACGAAAATCGGGTCCCTTTTAAAAGGCCCCCGCCAATAAAAAAGGATCGGTCTAAAAGAGACCCGGGCAAGTATTGCCAATATCACAAGGATATCGGCCACACCACCGCGGAGTGCAGCCATTTGAAGGTGGAAATCGAGGAGCTCATCCGCCGGGGACATTTGGGCAGATATGTGCGCAAGGAGAACCAAAGGCCCGAAGAAGGAGAGTCCCCTCCACGGGCATGAGGGGTGGCCCCAGAAGTGCAGGGAGAGGTCAGGACCATCTTTGGAGGACCAGGAGTCGGAGGCGATTAAAGGAAGGGGTGAGACAAGTACGCCAAGGAGGCCAGACGAAGTCCACCACCTTGTGTTTTAAGTTTGGAGCAGCGCCCCCTGAAGAGCTTCAAAGGCGAGAATGACTCAATAACTTTCACTGAAGAAGATGCACAGGGGGTGCGTTTCCCTCATGATGACCCCCTGGTGCTAACCGCCCAACTTGCTAACATGAGGGTACGTCGGGTCATGGTGGATAACGGGAGCTCTGTGGACATTTTGTATCGACCAGCGCTGGAGAAGATGGGGTTGAGCCTCCGTCACCTAAAACCTTGCACTACGACTTTGTATGGGTTTACGGGAGATTCGATGCAACCCCTAGGGACAATCGAATTAGCCCTCACCATGGGGGAGCAACCCAAGAAAACCACCATAATGGCTAACTTTGTCGTGGTGGACTGCACCTCAACCTTCAATGCGGTATTAGGGTGACCCTCTCTGAGAGAATTGAAGGCGATAACTTCTGTGTATCACCTAGCTATGAAATTCCCAACCCCTTGGGGAGTAGCATGCGTGAAAGGGGAGCAGAAGGAAGCGAGGGAATGCTATAACATGTCCCTTCGCGCAGCCACCAAACCATCTATACCAATGACAATGGATGTGTATGAAGGAGCAACCCACACAAGTTAGATCCGCACAAGATTGGACCCACGGGTTACGGAGCCTCTCAAGAAGTACTACCAGCAAGGCTTCAGCTCTCAGGGCCAAAAGAACCTATGTTTAGTTTGTTCTTCGTTGTTTTAGCTTAAGCAAGTAGAAATCAAAGAGGCTACCTAGGTAACCTCCTACTTAGATGTAACCCCCTTTTTTATTTACAAAGTTAGTTGTAAACCGCGTGTTATGAATGAAACTGTTTGCAACTTCATGTGTTAGTTTTCTTCGATACGCGGGCATCAGCCAAAGTGTCAGCCGAAATAAATTTCACCAAACACTTGGGGGGCAGGACAGGAGGCAATAACATGCAGCTAGCGAGGGGAACCTAAAAAGGGCCCTCTAACGGAGGATCCTAAAAAGGACCCCTCGCCCTCCTAAAAAGGAGACTCCTAAAAAAGAGGCTCCTAAAAAAGACCCTCTAATAGGGGATCTTAAAAAGGGCCCTCCATCAGGAGGAAGTGGCCCGTGAAGACAAAGCAAGCAACAAGCAGGAGAACCCAAAGAAGGACCCCTTGCACCGGGATCCTAAAAAGGATCCTATGCACCAGGAGGATTCTAAAAAGGGCCCTCCATCAGGAGGACCCAAAAGGGACCATGGCCCTAAAAAGGACCCTTTAATGGGAGGTCCTAGAAGGACCCCTTATATCGGGGCCTTAGGCGAAGACCTTAAATACAGAAAACAAGGAGAGGACCTTGCAAGGCATCCCTTGGGTTTACAAGGATTAGCTACCCTTGTGAACATCAAGGAGGCCAAAAGGTCTTACGAAAGAAAAATATATAGTGACAACACTAATAAGTCTAGAGCGGCCACCAAGCCGTCTAGCCAAAAAGGGTCCTAAAAGAGACCCTTGCAAAAATAGTACTATGCATAATGACGAGAGGGACGCTTCTCGCAAAAAATAATAAGCGCGCACAAGAATATATAAAAGGATAGCTAGGACCCAAGGGGTCAAAATATCCTTATAAGAGTAATCAAGGGGCACCAAAAGAGGTCCCAGTGAACCCTTTCACATGGGCTCCCAAGGACCTCCAGCCTGGTAAATAAAAGAGGGGAACCAACCAAACCCCATCATACAGGCTCAAAAGGGCCTCGAATGCAGTAGAATAAGAGACACTCCACATGGCCGCTCGAGCGACGGCATGCTCACCAAAAGAAGAGAAATCAAAATTGGGATCCTGCCTCCATACGTTGTAAAGGGCGTTGTCTATGGACCTGTACTCAATGACAGTCTTCTCTGCCTCCAAGGAAGCACTTCTCTCCTGCAAGGGGTCTTGGTAACCTCGACTTCGGCCCTTGCAGTCTGGAGTTCGACCCTGATAGACTCGACTTTGGCCTCTAAATAAGTAACCCTCTCCTGCGACACCGTCACGATATCCTTGGTTGCTTGGAGTTCGCTCTTCAGGATGGCAACTTGGTCCTTCAGCTCCTTGGCCTTGGCAACCACCTTCAGCTTCCTCCTCGATGAGGTGGCAAGTTCGGCCCGAACCTTCTTTAGCTCAGACTAGGTTTTCTCAAGCTCTTTCTCGAGCTCCGGGACTCGGGTTGTTAGACGAGTCGGGAAACCGTAGAGCCACAGTATTGGCTTGCAAAAATAGACCAAAAGGATGTATTAGTCTCCAAATAGATATCCCAAGAAATTAGCCCATACTTAAAAAAAAAAAAAAAAACTATGGAAAAAGTGAGGTGATGGGGGATTGAACCCCTTACCACTTGAAGGAAGGGTTCTCTAAACCACTAAGCTAAGGAAGTCAGGTGGAAATATTAGGCCATGCATGAGGATCTATTTATAGGAATCAAGGTGAATAGTCTACAAGAGCACCTAAAGGTCCTCTCCTAGACTGGGGGGCAAGTGTAGACGCTCAATTTTCACCTAAGGTCTGGCCTGGCCTTGCGTGGGTACCGCCTAAGCCTCAAGGGTCCCCCGTGAGCCCTCGCCTTGCCATAGGCCGAAGTGACCAAGTGGCCCCACCTCGCCTAGCATGGCCTCGCCAAGCATGGCCTCGCCAAGGAGGGCCTCGCCAAGCATGGCCTAGCCAAGCATGGCCTCGCCAAGAAGGGCCTCGCCAAGCATGACCTCGCCAAGGAGGGCCTCGCTAAGCATGGCCTCTCCAAGAAGGGCCTCGCCAAGAAGGGCCTCGCCATGGAGGGCCTCACCAAGCATGGCCTCACCAAGGAGGGCCTCGCCAAGCATGGCCTCGCCAAGAAGGGCCTCACCAAGCATGGCCTCGCCAAGAAGGGCCTCGCCAAGCATGGCCTCGCCAAGAAGGGCCTTGCTAAGCATGGCCTCGCCAAGGAGGGCCTCGCCAAGCATGGCCTCGCCAAGAAGGGCCTCGCCAAGCATGGCCTCGCCAAGCATGGCCTCGCCAAGGAGGGCCTCGCCAAGCATCCTTAGACGTCTGCCAGGGCCACATGCCTATCGCCCAGACTCGTGAGTGACCTCGGGAGGCTTCAGGCATCTCATGCCAAGGACCCAAGATCTCCACCTCACACCAAGGGTCCCATTCCTTACACCTTGAGACCCCTATGCTTAGGAGATCCAGTACGAGTCGAATGGGGGATACTTGTACGACCTAGTACTGAGTACGGATACCAGTACCAGAAAGACTAATGGGGTAAGAGTCATGGTCCGTACGTCTACGGCCGTAGGTCAGAGCCGACACCACTACCTCCTGCGCCACTACGCCTGCCACCACACATCAAACATGGGTACAGACAAGTAGTGGAGACATCCTCCTGACACCTGCTCTTGTACGGGATGTACGACCACAACCTCTGAAGCCACTCCCCTGACACAGTACATATGTACCACTTGGTCTCCTGGACCACTATGTACCTAAGGCCATTAGAGCCTACTATAAAATGAACTGTAAGACCACCTGAGAAGGGGTTGGAAATTTTACTGTAGCAGAGGCTTGAGTGTGAATGAAAGACTGAATTCTCCATTATTGTTCTATCATTGTTCTTGAGTTATTGTTCAAATTTTTATAGCTTTCCGATTAGTGATCTTGATTTGATAATCTTTCCAACTCAACTTAGTTGACGAGTTCTCACCGTCAACATAACTTAATCCGAGAGTTTAAAGAAAATAATAGAAAAGAACACAAGGATTTTATGTGGTTCAGGCTATAAAAGAGCCCTAGTCCACGAGTCTCTGATATTTAATGAGCTTGAAGCTTATTTGAGCAAGCTTCAAAGGTGGTTCTCAGACATCGTATATATTGCATTGAGTTACAGAGTTTCTCTCTCTGAAATTTGGACGATTTATAAGGAGATACCCCAGGCCTATTTATAGAGGTTGGGATCATTAATGTTAATCATCTATCATTATTACAAACTCCCCCATATAGGGTATTAATGTTGAATTAATACAAAAAGGCATGCACTAAATAGAGATTACGACCCAGGCGGATTGCACGGGGCCCATTGCAGAAAGTTGTGTACCAACTTTATGGGGAACATGTCTTAGATTGTTAGGGTGCGGCACACATTCACCCATGTTAGGCGGCGTTGTGGGAAATTCCGATTGTCGAGGGTACGAACTTGACACCACTAATCGAGGCTTACCAAAAGTTGTTAGATTATCCTCTAGTGGCCCATACCTGCAGTGACTGACACCTGGCAACTACTTCTGGTCCGAGGACCAGATTCCTAGACTTGGGAGAGGGGCGAGTGAAGAGAGCTCCTCTGGATGTGGCCTCACCTGGAGACATCCTCACCTTGAGGACAGACCTCGAGGCGTGGCCTCACCTGGAGACATCCACACCTTCGCTGGTTGGGTATCCTGGAGGAGTTCACACTCCGAGCATCTCATGACTTATCTTGTCATTAATTACTCCTAGTTGCCACGTGTCTAGTGGTGAAAATATAGACAACATTTCCCCTCAAGTCTTCACTCGTCCTCGGGCACTGGATACATAGATTGAGAGGAGTAATTTAAAAGTTCTTCAGGGGGAGACGTTTGGGCTTCCACTGAAGTTATTCTGGAATGTCATGCCACGTGCTGACCCCCTATGTTTGGGCCCATCAATTCATGCAATTAATGAGGGGTCAGCTCCACGACCCAAAACATCCACTCCGTTCTCTAGGCATCCCTTCGCCCCGTACCCGAGGCGTCCTTTTCCAATGCTAATGATCACGATCCGTGTCTTTTCAATCCTGGCCATTGGATCATTCTTGAGTACCAACGTCGTAGGCAATCTGACGGTTGGGGTGGGGTTGCTTCCCCCCCACCCCCAAGTTCTATGAGTATAAGAACTCAAGAACCACCTCAGTATTCACCTTACCCATTCGAACTTCAAAATCTCCAAACTCAAAAATCCTATCTTCTTTCTTAAGCTTCCTAGACCTTCAACGATTTCTGGGTAATCTTTGCAATTCTGTATGATTGGAAAAAATCGTCTTATTTTTTGGTGAACGGCAAGCATTCTTCAAAGTTCGGACTCATATCAGCACCTACCGACACTATATCTCGAGTAAGTATTTACTAGTTTTGTGTTTGGCTTTGCGTTTGCGTCAAGTTTCGTTTGAGAGTTTAGATGCATGCTTAGGGATGTGCTTTTGTGGCACTGGAGAGGCTATTTTTACCGTCTGTAGGTCTTAGGCATATTTGGATGTTACAAGTGGCCAAAATGGCCTACTGCACATATTATGCAACTTTTTCCTTCTGGGCAGTCGACCGGAATCTGGAAAGTTCTCAGATTTCAACGATGTTCATAATCTCCGGTGGTGTTCTCCGGCACTGATTCCTTGGCCCTGAGGACACCCTAAGTCCTTAGAAATTCTCTTTTCTTCTCCCCAAGCATTATTCTTAGGGGTTCTCATGTTTTGGTCCTCTTTTCTTTGGTAAAAATACTATCTTCTTGGTTTTCATCGCAGATGTTTGAGGAACTACTACACAAACAAGGTTTTTACCACTTAGATTAGGAGATCCTCATTATGGCCTGATAACACAGCGTACAACAAGTTGGCGCGAGGGTAGAGGCCTGAGAACCAGTTAGGGAACTGGTTGTCCGTGCTGATGGCCCGACAACGGAGAGGCTAGTGCTACCAATTCAAGGGGGTTATCTGTGGCAAAAGTCAATCGAGCCCTTGTTCCTCACCCCACTCAGCTACACGAGGATGATGGGTCTGAAGGGAAGGAGTATCATACCTTACTCTAACACCCTGAGACCTTGGAGGCTATCACGAGGCATTACGCAATCAGGGAAAGATGTATGGTGCGCCTTTATCCGAAATCTAAGAGGGTGCACTGTAGTGTGAATGGTCTTGGCGCCAAGAGCCAAGCCCACCTGATGGCTGGGGCCACCCTGCCCCTCCATCAATATTTTGTGGACTTCGTAAAGTTTGTAGGGATAACTCCCTTTCAACTCTCCCCAACGCCTATCAGGTGCTTGCGGGGATGTACGTTATGTATTGGAGGAGGAATTGGCCCGCACCTACTCCGGTAGAGATCCTGTACTTCTATAGCTTCCGTACCACCCCGAGGAAGAAGGATAATCGGGATGGGTACTACGCTTTAATAAAGTAGGCCAACTCATTCCTCGATTACAAGGCTCCCCACCACAACGAGAACCATTCTCGGGACTACAAGGATGCCTTCTTTTTCATGAACGGGTTTCTGACCCGTAATAACCAAACCCCGATCCTTGACTTCTCTAGGGTTGGTGAATGTTTTGCCGACCATTCACTTTTTTCTTTGTTTTCTTTGACTTATTAATTCCTTTGAATAGGCCCCTTCCACCGGACTCCATATGTCCAAATTTTTTAGGAACATCTCCTGGAGATGAAATCCCTTCCTGATCAAGACTTGGAGCTCAACTTTTTGGTGATAGAGGAAAACCTCATCGGGTCAGGACTTCTTCCCGCGGGGCAGTAAATCATCTATCAGGAGCTGACCTAGTACCACCAATCCAGGAAATCTCGGGAGCTGCCATCCCGACACATCAATTATATTGATGGGCGTGCCTTGGAAATGTTGAATCAACAGTTGCAGGAGGAGCAACTGGAGAATATTCGGGCCGCAGAAGCAGCTCGAGAAGCCCAAGAAGACTCGGAGCTCGATGAGGAGCTCCAGGAGGGGTTGGAGGTTTCTCATCTTGCCCCAGGTAAATCTCCCCTTACTTTATACCATGCCACACACGTAGGAGATAGGGTAAGTCTCGAGCATGTCTGGGCTTCTCCCGGACTTCTCCATTGTGGCCAAATTGTGCACCGACATTGGACTAGGAAAGAGTTTCAAGATTACTTAGATCTAATAGACATCTATCTTCACTTCCTAAGGAGATAGTTACCTCCTCGATGCTTTATACCCATAGACCGTATGACATCCTTCAACTCCAACTAGTTTTGCCAATATGGCACCAACTTGATTAGTAAGATAGGAGACAAAGTTAGACATCTTCAATGCTTGAACCAAGACATAACTTATGGTAGGCTTTCGAGATGCCTATAGTTCTGTTTTATGTCTTTGTTTTGGAATTTGTGCTAATAATTTCTTTGTTCTTGTAGATCACATGGGGCTAGCTGATATTTCCTGATCAGCCCTAAGGCTGGAGCACCCCAAATCTCCTCGGCCGCCGGAAAACCATCGCATTCTCAAGAGGATCTTGACCCCCTTACACCAGCCAAGAGGCAGAGGGCTTCCCCTCCTACATGGATTTTCCCACAACAGAATTGCCCCTAGTCTTCGAGGTTTCTCCCTCCTCCATGGATGATGACGTGGTCCAAGGCTCAGACAAAAATAAGTTGGCTTCTCACCCCCGACTCCTGGTATACCCCGAGAGGTATGAGGGGGACATGCTGGAGTAATACCAGGAGATGCTCCAGCATTTTGATGCTAGGATGGCAGAGGGTAATAGACTCCTTCATGATACTGCGAAGCCTCCAAGAGAGCGACCTATCGTGCCTCCAATAGGACGGGCTGAGCTGGAGACTCTTTTCTCCACCAAGCTAGGGGAAGTTATCACCCCTCTTGTAGTCGAGCTCCTCCATGAGGTTAGCTCCACCATGTGCAAGCAGACCACCCACAGCTTTTCCCAGCTGGGTGATAGCAACAAGGCCTCTCTCATTACTTCATGTCGGTATGCCTGTCCGGGTAAGTCACCACTTATCGGGATCTTACTTTACTTACTCGACACACTACTTGAATTCATTTTTCTTTTTTATGCAGTCCACCTTGGCTTGTCAGCGCTTAGGCGATATCATGATGGAGAAGTCATATAAACTCCAGTGGGACCATGACAAGATAACAGTTCTCAAGGAAAAGAACCAAGCCCTTCTAGAAGAGCTCACTCGCCTTCAGGTCGCCTTTGAAGCCGAGCAAAAACACCGAAGAGCTGTGAAAGGCCAAGGAGGATGCTACGAAGGTACAACAGAGGTTGCTCGGGGAGTCCGTGAGATTTCCTAGCTATAGGAGTAGCTCAAGGATGCCAACGACAGAGCCGAGCTTGGTGAGAGAAAGGCCATCCAAGCTCTGGAGATGAATAGGTCCTCTCAGCATTAGATGGACAAACTCAAGTAGGAAGTCGAGAAAATTGTTGAGGATGCCTTTTACGTGGCCTAGTTCCATAATCAGGAGATGAGCTTGGACTTCACAGAAGAACCCGAGAAGTACAAACTCGTCTTCGAAGAATGTCTATGGGCAACTCAAACTGCATAGGTGGCTTAGACTATGGATTCTGGAAGTGGACCCAATTGTTGACCTGGATGAGGAGGTCCCAGAGGGCTGTTTGGCGTGACTGTCTTATTTAGGCCCGCGTGCCGTAAAAAATCTAAGCATGAGCCCCCGAGCATTGAATTTTTCTCTTTATATATATAATTGGCTAAGTAGGCATGCATGCCATAGTTTATCGGGGTATAGACAATTAATGCTCGAACCCCCGAGCTCTGTTGTAAATATTTTATTGCCATGATTACACTATTATTATCGAATTGACACTTAGAAAATAATCAACATGGACTTTGTTAATTCAACTCAACATAACGTAACTCACGAGAGTCCCAAGGTTTTGACTTAGGTCTTGTGCTCGAGTCTCGAAGACTCGAGTTTTTATTGAAGTCTCTCAGTACTTAGATAATTTTTAGTCATTTAGTTTTGCTCTGTAGGCTTGCGGTCCTTGAGAGAAACTTTAACACAAAGTCAAGTGATATGATTGACGCGACCCTATGTCCCCAAGTTCCAACGACTCAAGATAGGGCCAGCCTGCAGTACTTAGAGCTTGAGGATCTTTCTGCCAATGTCTAAACGCTTGTTCATTTAGTGTTTCTTCTTAGGCTCATGGTCCTAAGAGTAACTTTGATGCGGTGTCAAGTGAGGGCACTTGGCTATCCTACGCCTTCGAGTTTCAATGACTCGGGCTTTTAGGAGGTCTGTTGCACTGAAGGGTTTTACCTTAGTGCTCAATGCCTAGGACATTTAGAGTTATCTTCTAGGCTCGGTGTACTTGAAAGTAAGTTTAATGTCATCCTCTGTCCTTGAGTCCCAATGACTCAGGCCCCTAGGAGGTCATTTACACTAAGCTATCTGCCCCCCGGGTACGTGATCACAATGGGCCAGCTCGGGCCATTTGATTTGTCCTCGAGTGCACAACTTAGGTCCTAATCATGCAGAAATGATGAACTCATCATCCTAGGTCCAGATAATTGAGTTCCCTACCCTCAGACTAGGTTTTTTGCGATACTTGAGTTTTAGCGCTCGAGGATTAGCTCCGATTACCAATGACTCGGGCTTCCATTTGCATCTCGAGATCATAGAACTAGGTCACTACTCCCCAGGCACAGTGTCATCGGGAGGCAATCCCAGTCTGTACTCGCGCTACTTGGGTTTTTCAGTCTTAGGCGACTTAGGCTCATGCCCATGTTCGGACGACTCAGGCTTCCATTCACATCTTGAGGAATGGGAATTTTTTATTACTCCTTAGGCGCGCGCTGTCCTTAGGAGAATATGCCAAATCCAATCTTGCTTTACTTGGATCTCTTTGGCACTGAGTTTTTCTAAGGCCATTTAGCCATGGGGTCTCATGACTTTAGGGATGCTTCAATCATCGACTAGCTTAGCTTCCTAGGTTATCGACTTCCCGATGCTATTTTTGCTTGCGGCTTACCGGGAACTTGTTCAGTGCTCCTCAAGCCAAAAGTCCATCTAACGCCCCAAATCACTATGGCTACTTCCAGGAATGACGACAGGCCCTACAAACCAACACGAGTCTTTCCAACGTGCTTTGTCCTTACTCGCACGCATCCTAGGAAAACTTTCCAGGAGGTCACCCATCATGAGATTACTCTAGGTCAAGCACGCTCGAAAGACTTGTGTTGGTTTATAGGGCCAATCGTCATTCTAGGAAGCAGTCATAGTGACGTGGGGCATTAAAAATGGTTTAAGAGCCTTGACCCAATCAGAAGTGTGGCCGACGGGGATGTCAGACCCCTAAGGGGGGTGATTGTTATAGTCAGAATCCCATGATCCGCAGGGGGAAAGATTGGGTAAAAGCTGTGCAATCCCACATCGCCCGGGGAAGGTCAAGTGTGATGATTCTAAGACTATGTAAGTATAGGACTACATAGTTGAAGATGGCTTAAAAGGATTGATGGGTACTACCTATGCCAACAAGATGCATCTTCTTTTTACAATCAATGGTTGCCCCATATCTAGTTAACAAGTCCATCCCCAAAATCATATCAAAGTCGGTCATAACCAACTCTATCAAGTCAACCAACAATTCCCTGTCGTCAACTATCATTGGCAGTGATCTGATCCATCTCCTGGAAACCACTAACTCCCCAGAGGGTAATAATGTCCCAAAGCCTACCGTATAGTAGTCACATGGCCTACACAGTCTATCAATAATCCTAATAGAAACATAAGAATGTGTAGCACCAGAGTACATCAACACAATATGAGAGATGCCAGCACTAGAAAGCTGACATGTGACCATTGAGGGCCTAGCCTCAGCCTGTGTCAATGCAAACACCCGAGCTGGAGTCGAGTTGTCTGCCTTCTTCGGTTCCTCTTTCTTTATTCTTGGGCAATCTTTCTTGAGATTCCCCACAATCCCACGTATAAAGCATGCCTTCATTCGACACTCCCCCTGGCGACGTCTTCTACATCTGGCACACTCTGGATATGTTCTCCAGTTCTCATTGCCGCCCTGGCAGCCAATCTGTACACCTCGCGACCTCCTATCAAGAGCAGGAGCTAAACAATATTAGGGGTATTTCTTTTCTCGTCACTAGGGCCTCCGCTCCTACCTGATCCCATAAAGCAAGGTATCGTCCTCCTCATATCCCTTCTGGTCACTTTCTCGCGCTAGATCTTGTTCTCAGCGCCCTCTGCAGCAAGAGTTCTCTCTACTACCTGAGCTGATATCGTCACTCCAGGTACTGCCATAATTCTAACATCCCAGGCTATCATAGGCTGTAGCCCTTGAAGGAACCTTTCCTTCCTTGTTTTATTAGTGGGCACCAAGTTTACAGTGAACTTGGTTAATCTGTCAAATTTCAGGGCGTATTCTGTCACTGACATATTCCCTTGCATCTTGTTGGCATAGGTAGTACCCACCAATCCATTTAAGCCATCTTCAACTGTGTAGTCCCATACTTACACAGTCTTAGAATCATCACACTTGACCTTCCCTAGGCGATGTGGGATTGCATAACTTGTACCCGATCTTTCTCCCTGCAGATCATGGGAATCTGACAGTGACAATCACCCTCCCTTAAGGGTCGGATGTCCCCGTCGGCCACACTTCTGACTGGGTTAAGGCTCTGATACCATTTGTAATGCCCTACGTCACTATGGATGCTTCCTGTAATGACGACTGGCCCTACAAAGCAACACGAGTCTTTCCAGCATGCTTTGTCCTCACTCGCATGCTTCTTAGGGAAAGTTCCTAGGAGGTCACCCATCATGAGACTACTCCAGGTCAAGCACACTTAACTTTAGAGTTCTCATGTGATGGGCTATCGAAAAGAAGATGCATCTTGTTGGCATAGGTAGTACCCATAAATCCATTTAAACCATCTTCAACTGTGTAGTCCCATACTTACACAGTCTTAGAATCATCACACTTGACCTTCCCCAGGCGATGTGGGATTGCACAACTTTTATCCGATCTTTCCCCTTGCGGATCACGGGATTTAGACTGTCACAGTCCATGGGAGGTAACTCAAGTTAATGCCTTAGGACCGAGTACAAAAGAACATTGTAATGAACCAAAATCACTAATAAGGCTTATGGGCCTTGATTAGTGTGCCGGGAGGGCACGATTGATTTATGTGTGAATTAAGTAGTCTAATGTATGATTTTGTGATAAGCATGCTCGTATGATTATATGAACATATATGAAATGCATGTCTACGAGTATTAGTATGCATGTAGGCCCCGTTTAGCTTAAAGGGGTATATTTGTAATTTTAGCTCGTTGAGGGCGTAAACATGATTATAAGTTATAATTGCGAGGATCACATTATTATGTGGGTAAATCTGCAACATGATACTTGAGGCGATCCTAGGGAGCTAGTTAGCGGGAAAGTCACAAAGGGATCTAATACTTGACTTGGGCCAAGTCAAGGGGTATTTCAGGTATTAGATGGGTATTTGGGTTATCCGGTTATGGAAATAAATAATTGGAGGTATATTTGAGGTTAGGAAGCTTAGGTGGGAGTACTGGGGGAATTTTACCATTTTTCCCTTGGGGACATTTTTGGTACCCCGAGCCTCGGGATTGACTTAATTGCTTAAGGACAGACTAAGCAAAACTCAGAAAGTGGTAGAACAGAGCTAAAACAACCTCTCATTCTCTTCTCTCTCTCTCTCTCTCAAGGGAAACTATAGAAAAACTAAGGAACTTGGCTGGAACTCAGTGAATTGAGTAGAGGTTTTGGAAGATCAACTCAGTAAAGCTAAGGAATCTAATTAGGACCTGGGGTAAGCATTGAATTATGTTTTTGATCATTTGATTATGTAACTTTGGGGTTGGATTTTAAGTGATTATGGGTTCTGAATTTAAAGGTTGAATTAAGGCAGAAGGCTTGGGAGTTAGCTCAGAAATTGTTTGGAGGATTGAGTCTTCAGTGAAGGTAAGCTTCAATTTGTGATATAGTGTTTGAATTCTGGGTTTTTCTAACTGGTTTTGGTGTTCTTGAGCTTATGGGTTTAAAAAATTAAAGTATAATTTTAGTGAGCTTTTAAGTTAGGTTTCTGCTGGGTTTTGCTGCTTGAAGCATGTTAGAAAGTTTGTGATAATTGAATTGTGTTATTGGGATGGTTTAGGGTGGATTTGAGTAAGGTTTGAGTGTTAATAATGGTGGTTTTTCTGGGTTCGAAGGGCTGGGCCGCGACCCTGTTTTTGGTGTGCCACGGCCCTAAGAAGCAAAGAGGAGCAAGGAGGGCTCAGAGGCAGAGGCAGGCCGCGTCACCTCAAGGGAGAGCTGCGGCGCGTGTTTGGTATTGCAGGGAGGTTGAGGCTCTGATTTTGAGGCAGGCCGCGGCATGAGTCCATAGGGCCGCGACCCTTAAGGGAATTTTTGGCCTTTTGGAGTTTTTAAGCGCAAGAACCTAACCTAGGGTGGTCGGGATCGATTCCACTATCGTGTTTGGTGGAATTCGATGTCCTGGAGGCTAGAACATTATCTGGAAACCTTTTTACAATTATTAATGGTATCCCTTATCTTTCATGTGACTAGGTGAGCTAGGGCTTGGGAAACAGACCTTGCTCAAGAGGCATCTCTCGTAATCAGTACACTTGGAAATTAAAGGTAAGAAAACTACACCCGGTTGTGAATTTACAATGGGGCTAAGGGTTCCCTATTTTGTATGCATTACGAAGGGTGGTATTATGCCATGTGAATAATAAACAAATGGCGTAAGAGTGCCAGAGTTTACATTGGTGCATAGGGCGCGACTCAGCCACTGGTAGCTAAGGACAACTTAATATTCATTGAGCTCGGTTTAAGCGGACCGGAGTCAGTGGAAAAAATAGAGGGTGCAACCTAAGGGTGTCGACCCTGATTATCGTGTGATTTAGTTATCATTATTGATTGATGAATTTGTCATGCTGATTAGCTGAATATTGGTTTGTAGATTCTCTGGTTATGTCTATGGACTATGTGATTAATGTGGGATGTTGGTGTATGAACATGCTTAATGAGTTATTCAATTATAATCATTGTTTGTGCTATAATGTTATATTTTCTTGCTGGGCCTTGGCTCACGGGTGCTACATGGTGCAGGTAAAGGCAAGGGTAAGCTTGATTAGCCCTGACTTCGAGAACTATAGAGGTGCATTGTACATGCCTAGCTGCTCAGCTGCCACGGTTGAGGGTGGGACATGAACAGGAGGACCATAAATATATGTTTTTCCCTTAGAGTGGCTAGTGGTTGTTTGTACTCTGGAAATTTTGGAAACTGACTTTCAAATGTTATTTCTTTTGGGATCCCATGTACTGAACGTTTAATTATATGAAATGTATCATTTATGACCAAATCCTTTTTAACCCTAGTTCATTAATGGTTCTAGTGACACGTTTTCAACTAAATGACTTGATTACCAAGTCATACACTATTATAAATACACAGTGTAACGGTCTTGGCTATCCAGGGCGTTATAACTTGGTATTAGAGCGTCCTAGGTTTAAGGGTTCCTTAAGACCAACTGGACATGTACATTCTCTGCTAGAGACAAGCTCAATTTAGGGTTTGGTAAATGTGTATGTGTATGTGTGCGTATATGCTTAAGTGATTGGAAAGAATTATGATTGTTGTTATTTGTTGGATTAATAGGAAGCATGAGATACTGATAGGGCCTGGCCCTTGACTGCTGTGTGATAATATTGAGGTGTACTTATTAGCATTACTGTGCATGTAAATGAGTATCTGAATGATTAACTGCATATTGTGTATATATGGGTGAATACATGGATGAATGCCTATATCTTGATTGTTTATGATTGATTATGTTCCACTGGTGAATTTCGGAAAAGCTTTTACCCTGTCATCATGGTCTGATTGCCGAGTCATTGATTGCAGATTAACTTGGATAGATATGCATCCAAGGAAATCTACGCGACTAGCTGACACTAGGTCTAGGACCAGAGGTGATGACTAGGGTCAGATTCCTCCGCTAGTCCCTGAGAACTGGCAGCAGATTATGGCAAAGATGCAAGTGCGGCTTCAGAGCCAAGAGGAACAGATTCGTCTTCTACGATAGAAGGCTCCATCAGGGAATGCTGCACCTATTGTGCCACCTGTAGTGGCACCAGTCATGCAGCTAGTAGAAGTTGGGAACACGTGGGATCCATTGTATGAGCGGTTCTAGAAGCCGCATCCCCCGACTTTTGAGGGAGGACATGATCCACTCAAGGTCGAACAGTGGATGACAATGATTACTACTATCCTGGACTTCATGAGGATATAAGGTTATGACAGAGTGGCCTGTGCCACATATATGCTGAGAGAGGATGCCCGCATCTAGTGGGAAGTGGCATCACAGACCAGGGACGTCACTACTTTGAGTTGGGATGGATTTAAGGATTTGTTCAGCCAGAAATACTACAATGTTGCCATCAAGGCAGCGAAGATTAATGAGTTTGTGGGGTTGGTGTAGGACAGCATGACCGTTACTGAGTAGGCCCTAAAGTTTGATAGACTTGCAAAATTTGCACTAGATCTTGTGCCTACAGATGCAGCTAGGCAAGACAGGTTTATTTGAGGGCTTAATGCTATGATAGCCTGAGATGTGAGGATTACAACAGTGCCGGGGGGACAACTTATGCTCAGGATGTTGAGAAGGCTCTTACCGCTGAGGAAGTGCAGAACAAGATTTAGAAGGAAAGTGCAGCAAGGTGTGAGGGTCGCAGAGTGGTGCCTCCATATTCTGGGTCAGGTAGAGGTGGAGGCCCCACTGATGTGAAGAGGAAGACCCCTGACACTTCGACCACTACTGGTCCTAATAAGAGGGGTTGGGGTGCTCAGGGTGGCCGTGAGGGAGGAGATGAGGCATGGAGGAGTTATCCGGAGTGCCCGAGGTGCAGAAGATGCCATCAAGGCGAGTGTCGGGCCAAGGCCTGCTAGGTGTGCGGAATAGTGGGGCACCTTACGAAGGACTACCCAACAGTGAAGAAAGGGGAAACAGGAAAGGTGGACAACTTGACTCCAGCTCGAGTGTTCACTTTGACACAGGCAAAGGCCGAGGCTAGCCCCTCGGTGGTGACAGGTCAGCTTTCTAGTGCTACACATTCGTTTGTTTCTAGTAATGTAATTGATATATTGTGTAGACCTAGTGAGTATCGGACTGCGTGGTTTGGGACTATATTGCCTACTGGGGTACTGGTAATTTCTAGGAGGTGGATTAGAGCACTACCAATGATGGTTGATAGTAGGGAGCTTTCAGTAGATTTGATTGAGCTAAACATGGAGGATTTTGACATGATCTTAGGGATGGATTGTCTGGTCAGGTATGGGGCTACTATTGATTGCAGGAAGAGGATGGTGACTTTTGAGCCTGAGGGCGAGGATCAGCACTGAGAGCCAGAGACTTGTTACAGGAAGGATGTATAGGTTTTCTGGCTAGTGTGGTGGACACTACCAGGGTTTTTCCAGCAGGGCCAGGAGAGACCAGGTTGGTTTGTGAGTTCTTGGATGTATTTCCTGAGGATCTACCGGGATTGCCACCACGTAGGGAGATTCAGTTTGTTATTGAGTTAGCATCGGGGACATAACCAGTATCAAGGGCACCATACATGATGGCACCAGCAGAGTTGAAGGAATTGAAGATACTGCTGTAGGAACTTTTGGATTTGGGATTTATCAAGCCTAGCTACTCTCCATGGGCGCTCCAATTTTGTTTGTTAAGAAGAAGGATGGGACTCTGAAGATGTGTATAGACTACAGAGAATTGAACAAGTTGACCATCAAGAACAAGTACCCTCTACCAAGGATTGATGACTTGTTCGATCAGTTGCAGGGAAAGACAGTGTTCTCAAAGATTGATCTTCGATCTGGTTATCACCAGCTGAGGATCAAGGACGAGGACATACCGAAGACGACCTTCCAAATGCAGTATGGGCACTATGAGTTTTTGGTCATGTCTTTTGGTTTGACCAATGCCCTGGCAGCTTTCATGGATCTAATGAACATGGTGTTCAAAGATTTCTTGGATCAGTTCGTCATTGTCTTCATTGACAACATCTTAGTGTTCTCCAGTTCAGAAGCAGAGCATGAGCAACATCTTCGACAGGTCTTGCAGAGGTTAAGGGAGCATCGATTATATGCCAAGTTTAAGAAGTGTGAGTTTTGGTTGCCGGATGTGACTTTTCTTGGGCATATTGTTGGTGCAGAGGGGATTAAGGTGGATCCGTCCAAAGTGGAGGTAGTGAGAGATTGGCAGAGGCCAAGGAATGCCTCGGAGGTTTAGAATTTCCTTGGGTTAGCAGGTTACTACAAGCAATTTGTAGAAGGGTTCTCGAAGATTGCTACACCGATGATAGAGTTAACACGGAAGAATCAGAAGTTTGCTTGGTCAGAGAAGTGTGAAAATAGTTTCCATGAAATGAAGTGACAACTTATTACTGCACCTGTGCTAAGTCTTCCTTTGGAGGAAGGAAAGTTTGTGGTATACTGTGATGCATCAAGGATGGGTTTGGACTGTGTGTTGATGTAGAATGAGAAAGTTATAGCTTATGCATCACGACAGCTGAAGGAGTATGAGCAGCGGTATCCTACCCATGATCTGGAACTGGCGTCAGTGGTATTCGCACTGAAGGTGTGGCGGCATTACCTGTATGGGGAGAAGTGCGAGATATACACCGACCATAAGAGTTTGAAGTATTTCTTCACCCAGAAGGATCTGAACATGAGGCAGAGGCGTTGGCTAGAATTGGTGAAGGATTATGATTGTGACATCCTTTAACACCCGAGGAAAGCCAATGTTGTGGCAGATGCATTGAGCCGGAGGGGCTCGTGGTAGTTATTTAGTTATGATCAGATTTCCAGAGAATTGGCTGATGAGATGACCAGGGCAAAGATAGAGCTGGTGGTGGGCCGACTGGAAAATGTTTCCTTGCAGTTGACCCTACTAGAGCAGATCAAGGAGGGTCAATTGGTGGATGCGCAGTTATAGGAAGTTAGATAGAATGTCTTAGCAGGGATAGCTAAGGATTATTCTATTTCTAAGGTTGGTATGCTTCGATATCAGGGACAGATTTTTGTTCTAGCAGATGAAGGGATTAGATGAGAGATACTAGATGAGTCTCACACTACGTCGTACTTGCTTCATCTGGGTACCGCAAACACGTATCAGGATCTACGGACATTATATTGGTGGCTCGGGATGAAGAAGGATGTGGTGGAGTATGTGGCCAGGTGTTTGACATGTCAGCAGGTGAAAGCTGAGCATCAGTGACTAGCGGGGTTGCTTCAGCCTTTGGGTATTCCTGAGTCGAAGTGGGAGGACATTACTATGGATTTTGTGGGAGGTCTACCTAGGACAGTGGGACTTTATGACTCGGTGTGGGTGATAGTGGACAGATACACCAAGTCAGCTCATTTTCTGCCAGTGAAGTCGACTTACACGGTGGAACAATATGTAGAGTTGTATATGAGGGAGATAGTTTGTCTTCATGGGGTTCGTAAGTCTATTGTGTCTGATCGAGACCCTATCATTACCTCCAAGTTTTGGGGTGCTCTGCAGAAAGCCATGGGGACTCAGTTAAATTTTAGTACAGCCTTTCACCCTCAGACTGATGGACAGTCTGAGAGGACTATTCAGGTGTTGGAGGATATGCTTAGGGCGTGTGTGATTGACTTTGAGGGATCTTGGAGTAAGTATCTCCTGTTGATTGAAGTTTCGTATAACAACAGTTATCAGTCCATGATTGGAGTGGCTCCTTATGAGATGCTATATGGAAGGAAGTGTAGGTTGCCCTTTCATTGGGATGAGATGGGTGAGAAGAAATATTTGGGGCAAGACATGGTTCAGAAGACAAATGAAGCTATTAAGAAGATCTGAGCCAGAATGCTTGCTTCGCAGAGTAGACAGAAAAGCTATGCTGATCCTAAGCGTAGAAATGTGGAGTTCCAGGTTGGGGACCACATGTTTCTGCGAGTTTCACCATTGTGAGGGGTGAGGAGATTTGGAGTAAAGGGCAAGCTGAGCCCTCGATTTGTTGGACCTTTCGAGATTCTAGAAAGGATTGGACAGGTGGCTTACAGAATGGCCTTGCCGCCGTCGTTGTCTGGAGTTCATGACGTATTCCATGTTCTATGTTGTGGAAGTATGTTTCTGATTCAACGCATGTGCTAAAGTATGAAGACTTAGAACTACAGACAGATTTGTCCTATGAGGAAGGACCGGCTCAGATTATAGATCAGAAGGACAAGGTTCTACGGAATAAGACAATTCGGCTAGTTAAATTGTTGTGGAGGAATAGCAGGGTCGAGGAAGCGTTAGCAGGCGGCTAACAACAAGGCGTGGTACTACATGTTTACTAGAATGGTCGACACTCTCAAGACAAAGATGGAGAATGTCGAGATAGCCTACGAAATCATGGATCAAATCCAGGACATGTTTGGTGCGAAGTCAGCGCAGAATTGTTTTGAGGCCACCAAGAAATATGCCAATGCTCGGATGGCACCTTCTCAACATGTTTGTGATCACCTGATCAAGATGACAAACTAGTTTCAAGAAGCTGAACAACATGGAGTAATAATAGATGAGGAAACTCAAGTTGGCTTAATCCTCAACAGTCTCTCTCCAGCATTCCTGCCATTCACCACCAACTATGTGTTGAATAAACTCAATTAGGGTCTGAAGTAGCTCATGAATGAGCTTCAAAATTTTGAGTCTATCATGGGTGGACCTAGTAAGGGAGGTGAAAAAGAGACAACTACTACTACTGCTGCTGATCCAGCTAAGGCTGAAGCTAACCAAGCTTCGTCTTTGAAAGCTGGAAACAAGAGGAAAGGTGGACAAAACAACAACCCCAAGCTTGCAAAGGTTGCAAAGGCAAGTGCACAACCAAGTGCACAGACGCCTAAGTGGAAGAACAAGGAAAATAAGAAAGGTAAAGGTAAATATTTTCACTGCAAAGAGAAGGGGCATTGGAAATAGGATTGCCCCAAGTTTCTAGCAGATAAAAACAAAGGTAATGATTATAGTTCATTTATCTTGGAAACATGTGTTTTAGAGAATGATAACTCTGTTTGGAATATTGATTCTGGATCTACTAACCATGTTTGTAACTCTTTACATCTTCTTGAATCGTGGGAGGAAGTGGACGAAGACGGCTTAAAGCTTAGAGTTGGGAATGGAGAGTTCGTTGCGGTCCAAGCTAGAGGAAGAGCTCGTCTGAAGTTCATAAATAAATTTTTAATTTTAAATGATGTATTTTTTATTCCGAATGTTAGTAGAAATTTAATTTCAGTTTCCGTGTTGCAATTAGAATGATTTGTTATGACTTTCACAAGTTCTAATATATCTATTTCTTTCAATGGACCACAATTGTGTATTGCATGTTTGGAAAACGGGCTTTATATTCTGCGACCTAACAAACCCCTCGCTCTTAATAATGATTTATTCAAAGTAGCTAAACCTAGGACCAATAAACGTCAAAAGACCGATAACGATAATATGACGTATTTATGGCACTTGAGACTAGGTCACATTCGCTATGATAGGATTCAAAGACTTACAAAGGACAGACCTTTGAGGGAACTCACCTTGGGTGAATTACCTGTCTATGAATCTTGTCTAGAAGGAAAACTGACCAAGCGCCCATTCTCTGCAAAGGGTTATAGGGCCAAAGAACTACTTGGTCTTGTGCATTCAGAAGTTTGTGGACCTTTGAATGTACAAGCCATGGGTGGTTTTGAGTATTTCGTCACTTTCATTGACGATTACTCTAGATACACATGTCTTTACCTAATGTATAAGAAATCAGAAACATTTTCAAAGTTTCAAGATTTCCTAGCAATGGCTGAGAACCAATTATGCAAAACGTTGAAGATCTTGCGATCTGATAGGGGTGGAGAATATTTGGATATGTAGTTCCAAGATCATTTAACTGAACTTGGGATTTTATCACAACTTACTGCCCCAGGTACTCCGCAACAAAATGGTGTAGTGGAACGCCAGAACAGAACTTTATTGGAAATGGTTAGATGCATGCTTAGTTACTCAACTCTACCAACTTCGTTATGGGGACATGCAATTGAAACCTCGAACAACATTCTCAATGTCGTGCCGTCTAAATCAATCCCCAAAACACCTTTAGAACGCTGGAATGGTCATGAACCTAGTTTACGCCATTATAGAATCTAGGGGTGTTCTGCTGTAATGCCCTGGTTACCCCAGAACCGTTACGGTGAACGGTGAACCAGAAATTTGACCTGCTACCTGAGTCCTTTGGTTAAAAACGTGTTCTAAGTGTTATTAACAGGCTAAGGTGAAAAATGACAAAAAGGAAAGGATATGTTTTATTTAATACATAAAACTATTCATGGGCCCACAAGAACATTTACAAGTTATTTACAACTCGAAATGGTCATTACTGTTTCAAAATTACAAACCCGCCGACCTAAGCGGCAAAAATAGGGTAAACCCCCTAGTTCCTCTGAGAACTCCTTGGCCGTGATGGTCAAGCGGCCGCATATGTACACATCACCACCTAAGCTCTCCACTCAAGGCTGGGTGAGCTTTTCTTTCCCTTTACCTGCACCACATAGCTCCCATGAGCCAAAGCCCATCAAGAAAACACAGCATTATATGTAAACATTATCAAATGATTATCATTATAATCACACAGAGCTTATAGCTCTTAAACAGATGAGTGAATATCACTTGAGGTTCTAGAAAACCATACTGAGTGACTGACAAGCAAGTCACTAATTTAAATAGAAGAGTGGCTGCTTGGTAACCCACTAGCCTTAAACAGATGAGAGACTGATAGTTAAGTCTCTAACTTAACAGATGAGTGACTGATGGGTAAGTCACACAAGCGCTTATAGTATTCATCGAACTTGAGGTCGGTCTGACATTGATGCTCTTTGAGTCATCCAATGCAGATATTGATTAGATCTAATCTTTATTGGCTTGCGTTGAACATGCTAAAGCCGTCCTGACTTATGAGTCAGCACTATGTGACCAGTGCCTAGTACCAGTGCCGAACCTGACTAATGAGTCATAGCTTCACAGTTGATACTGACACCTTTGCCAAATCTGACTAATGAGTCAGTACCATGCACAAGTGAGCAAGATTTGCTAAGCATTCAATAACCAATCCATGTCCACATTTACACAATCAACATGCCTCAAGAGTAATCATGCATGTCACATATGGGGTGCAGTTTTCTTACCTCTGATTCGAGCTAGAATGAATAAAAGAATGACCCTTGAGAACGGTCTAGCTTTTAGTCCTTTAGCGGTCACCTAACCATAACCAAATATGGGATACCATCAATAAAATGAATAATAAAATATTCCCGGGCCTAAACCTAGCCTCCAAGACATCGAATCCCACTAAACCAGGTAGTAGGATCGATCCCGAGGCCTAAGGTTTGAATCCCTAAGTCAAAAACTCACTTTTGGCCAAGATGACTTTCAAGCGCTGCAACCCTTCCCCAAAATAGAAACAATCCCCTCACGCCTCTGCCTCAAGCGCCGCAGCCCTTCGGCCCTAGTTCAGCCAATACCCTGGTTTTTCTTCCCTTGCATTTTTCCTTGGAACCAACCTTTCAAACCAAGCTCAAACACCACTCAAACCTCCAATAAAAGCCCTAGACTTGATCTATAACACTCCCTCATCAAACCCCAAGTTAAATCCCAACAAAAACTTCCATCAATTCCAACTATCCACGACAAAATCATGAGCTGAAACTAAACATCAAAACAGAGCATACATGGAAACTAATGGCTAGAAACTTACCTCAAATTCAGGTTGTGATGCTCTTCAATGGTGGAACACTCTCCCAAACTCCCAAGGTCTACTTCCCAAGCTAGAATCCCCAACAAGAGCTCAAAAAATCACAAAGGAGATGAAGGAGGAGGAAGGTACGGGTAAGCTCCAAACTTGCTCTGTTTTTCTCTCTATTTCATAGCCAAAAGTAGTTTATATCTATCCTAGGGGTAAAATACCATTATACCCCTAGGTCAATTAAAGATTTCTAAAGGCTCCCAAGGGCAAAATTGTCCTTTCCAACCTATCTCATTAATCATAATTAACGCTCTCCAATTCCCGCTATTCTCGATAATCCCAAACACCAATAATTCATATGTCGTTACTCATGACCCAAGAAACATCCAACCTTGCATCCATGCGAGCCCAACACCAAGTCGCCCGTGGTACGCCCGATCGGACGTGGTGTGACCGAGAGGATTCGCACCTACGGTCCGAGTGTCCAGGCGTCTGGTGTGCCTTATACTTCCGAGGCTCCTAGCCAGCAGCAACACGTTATAACCGATCGGGCATGGGCGTCTAAGGAGGTTCAAAATTTGGTGCCAAGTGAGTTGGGCACTTCAAGGCTAAGAAAGGTAAGTGTGGTCCGATCGGACTACACACTTGCCTAAGGTTTTCAATGCCCCGATCGGAAGTGATCACTCGGCTCGTTCAAAGAAATGCACGCCTCAAGCCTTAACCCCAGCTCACCATGTCCGATCGGACATGGGGTCCCAAGGAAAACAATATGTGGTCCGATCGGACCACATTAATGTCCAGAAATATTTTTTGCCAAAACCGTGTAAACAAAGCCCTTTCCTACCTCAAACCAAAATCAAATGGGCAAAGCCCTAGAATCCTAATTTTAAACACAATCCTTCATTCACACATAAAAAAAACAAAATCAAAGCATGGAAATAAAAAGTTTTTCTTCATGTTCTTGAAAACCCATTATACTATCAAAAACCCCAAAACCCATATTCATATTCATGTCAAAATAGCCCATTTTTCTTGAAATTCCTATGAAATTAGAAGTAATTTCGGGTTGCCCATGCCACAAACATCATCAAGACAACAAGCTAACTCATTATACAAAGCATTCACAAGAATTTCAAGAACAAGCAAGGCTATGGGGGTTTCGGCCATGGCTTAGAAAATTAAAAAAAAAAAAAAATTATAACAATATAAAGGGCATGGAAAAGAAGACTTACTCAAGGTTGGAGGACTTTTGGTTTGCTTGAAGATTGCTTGAAGATGAAGAGCTCCCCTTGAAGCTTTTGGAATCGGCAAGGAGAAGGAAATCCTTGGGGATTTCGGCCAAGAGAGAAGGAAAAAGATGAGAGGTTTTTTGAGAAGTGTGATTTTTGCATGTGTGAAGAAGAGTGTGTAGAGTGGGGTTATTTAAAGGGAAAAAAGTGGGTTTTTTATTTACTTTTGGACCTTTGGCATTCTTGGACTATTTTTCTCTCCACGATCATGGTTGGATTTTGCAGTGATCGTGGGTCTGCTGCATGGAGATGAACAGTTATTATTTTTTATAATGACGTTAGCTGGAGAAAAAGTTTATTATGTGAATGTATCATATAATAAACTTGGGGGGCAAATGTTATCCCAAAAATTTGAAAAGATGATTTGGCAATAAAATTGACCAATGGCATGAATTAGTTGGGTGATCTGGCTTAACGGTAGCCCAATGCCTCAGTTAAAAATTGGACTGCTTGAGAGGTGCCATAATAAGTTAAATACATGCGACCGAAGAGAATATTTGGTCTAAGGGTTGCTTGGCTCAGACCCCAGTTTGAAGACCCTAGTGATTGATTTGAAACCAAGTCTAAGAAGATTGAAGGAGGGGTCTGGATTTTGGTTCAAGGGATAAAAAGCAAGAGGTCCGATCGGACCTAAGCTTGAGGAGCCTCTTGATATTTTGGCTCGAGTGTGTCCGAGGTAAACCTCTCAAGGTTTCCTGGGTATTGGCTCGAACGTGTCCAAAGAGAGTGACTAAGGGAAAGAGGTCCCGTGCAGGCCAAAGTTTGGGACTTAAGTTTCAGTCAAGGGGAATGCCACGTAATGGTCGATCGGATATGCCATGGAAGAGGTATGCTTGGGCATGTCCGAGGTGAGATTGAAGGAGGAAGGTTGGCTCGGACCACCTTGGTCCGAGGAGAAGATTACAAGGTCCGATCAGACCTTGCTTGAAAGAGATAGGCTCGGACCACTTTGGTCCGAGGAGAAGGGTGTCATGTCCGATCGGACATGCCATGGGAGAGGTGCCTTGGACCATTTTGGTCTGAGGAGATGGCAAGAAAAAGATGACTCGGACCACCTTGGTCTGAGGAGAAGACTACAAGGTCCGATTGGACCTTGATTGAAGGAAATACCTCGGACTTACCCGAGGTAAGGTGCAAAAGAAGTTGGCTCAGACCACCTTGGTCCGAGGAGAGCCAAACTTGCATGGCCTTTGGTCCGAGGAGAGCCATGCGTTTACAACCTTAGGCCCATGGAAAGCTCGGAGGAGTAGTCAGCTGCATGTGGGACTACGTCAAACTCCCCGAAACGACTTCAGTGAGAATTGGTCTAAGCACCCGGGAATCTCTCACTACTCACTCGAATTTAGGGATCAGTTGTATTTGAAACATTGATTGTAATATAAATATAAGGTGAATAATAAAATATCCCTATCGAAGGGGGATATCAGTTGAGAATCCCAGGCCTATAAATAGAGGGCTGGGAGGATCGTAAAAGGACTTTTGGCAAAATTGAGAGTTAACCTGTGTTTTAGAGAGAGAAAGTGTTTTTCCCTGAGAGAACCCCTTTTTTGTATTCTGGAATATTTGCACTGAAGAAACTCAGTTGACACTGGTTCATCTGATCTTGAGTGTGAATATATAATAAAATATCTAAGTGGATTAGGCTATTACCGACTATCGGGGCTGAACCACTATAAAAATCTCGTGTTATTTATTTGCATTGATTAAACTGTCTGTTGTCGTTTATATTCTCTTGAAGGCTTGTCATATTTGACGTTCTCACGTCGTTGACTAAAATCATAGTCAACACTGTTATGACTAGATCGCTAATCAATAATCCAAGATCTTCTCATGCCAAATAGCTCGAACAAACCCACATTATAATGTGGTCTCAACAACATATCATTGGCATACATACAATTATACAATTATACCCTCAACGGGCCAAATTATCATCACACCCCTGTAATTAAAAATGTGGACCCACATGCATGCATTTAACATCATATTATAATATAATTCACATATACATGCATTTTATCAATTAATAACATAATTAAACAAGTATGGCCCTCCCGACCTACTATTCCCGCCATTAAACAATATTGGAGATTTCGGGGCATTATAACTGCCCACATCCTGAGAAAAAAGGAGGGAAAGCTAGAACCGCGAACTGAAGTTTGCATGTTTGTTGCCTATCCTAAAGGTACTCGGGGTGAACTTTTCTATAGTCATTCAGAAAAGAAAGTGTTTACTTCTACAAATGCTACTTTTCTGGAAAATGACTATGTCCAGAACTTTAAACCTTGCAGCAAAGTAGTTTTAGAGAAGATGGTTAAAGAATTGACTCTAACCAATGTTCCATCGTCATCAATGCAGGTTGATGATGAAATTCCCACTATTCATGTACAACCGATGCAAGTCGATTTAAATGAAGAAAGTACCACTGTTCCTGAGCAAACAGTCATAGAGCCTCGTCGTAGTGGGAGGGTTTCTAGGAACCCAGTTCGCTATGGTTTGGATGGTGAAACCAATATGGTTGTTGGTGACACTAGTGATGATGATTCGTTGTCTTTCCAACAGGCAATGATTAGCCCTGAAAAGGAACTATGGCTCGAATTCATGAAACAGGAAATGGAGTCCATGTACTCCAATTCCGTCTGGGATCTTATGGAAGCACCTAGTGACTTTAGGGCCATTGGGTGCAAGTGGATCTATAAGAAGAAACGAGGTGTTGATGGAAATATCGAGACTTATAAAGCTCGATTAGTGGCAAAGGGTTATACCCAAAGAGAAGACGTGGACTATGAGGAAACTTTTAGTCCGGTAGCCATGCTCAAATCCATTCACATCCTCCTATCCATAGCAGCTGCTCTCGACTATGAGATTTGGAAAATGGACGTCAAGACAACTTTTCTTAATGGAAAGCTTGACGAAGTCATTTATATGGATCAACCAGAAGGATTTAAAGTAGCTGGAGAAGAAGGAAAAGTTTGTAAGTTGAATAGGTCCATCTATGGACTTCTTAGGTTGCGGACTCAAGACTTCTTAGTTTCCTAGGTTTTTCTATTCTCGCGGTATTGACACTAGGCTTACTCTGCATTTGACAAGCTTAGTTTCCTAGGTCATCCTCTGCGACGCGTGGTACTTTACGAGGCTGCCCTAACTCTATGCCCCCAAGTGATCAGAGACTAGTCTACGTTCACTTGTCTAGGCTAGAGAGCGGGTGCTCTACGAGTAATACATAAAAAATAAAGGAAACTAACAAATATAAGCAGAATGTCTCAAAACTTTTTATTGTGTTTTGTATACATGTTTTCCATTAAATGTGCTCGGAGGCTACAAGGATATTACAAAAATTGATAAATTTACTGCTCATATCACTGGTAATACCGGCGAAGATACTTGACATTTCTGGTGTGGGGTATCAATTGTAATGCCTTGGATAACCAAGACCATTACACTGTGTATTTTAAATAGTGTTGGACTTGCTAATCAAGTCATTTGGATACTAATGTGTAACTAAGAGTAATTAACAGATTAGGGTTTAAATTTTTTTTTCATAGGAACAGTTACTTACATTTAAAAGTTTAAGTATGTACATGGGATCCCAAAATAAACATTTACAGTGCATTTAAAACTCCAATGGGTAATTACAACATAAGCCAGCTTAAGTGACAAAATTAGGGTTTGACTTTAGTCCCTCTTGAATCCTCAACCGTGGCAGTCGAGCAGTTGCAAATATACACACCGCCCCTAAAGCTCTCGAACTCATGGCTGGTCCAACATTCCCTTTCCCTTACCTATACCTTATAGCACCCGTGAGCCAATGCTCAGCAAGAAAACTTAAATCAATAGATTCAAATAGGCAACAAAATATAAACAACAAGATTACTAGTAACAACCCTGCTCCAAGAAACACATAATCCATTTTAAAAAGTCAATGGGTTAGACAAGTGCATACTGCATTTCTAATTATTTAGGTGGCGTTCGGGCTAGACAAGTGCATATTGCACTCCCAGGTTGCTCTAGCGAAATGGCCTACTTTCTGCTTGCTTATTGCCGTCCCCTGCTCCCATACGCCGAGCTTTCAGATTAGGTATAATCAAACATACAATTTTTCTATCACACAATCAGATACAATGTATACAAGCATGTCTAATAAAGTAATCACATACATAATTATAATTAAATCCATTAACAGGGGCCTGAGTCCCAAATACAACCATGGTGCAATTTTCTTACCTTGAGTCCCGAGCAGATAACATATGGCCATCCCGAGCGTGATCCTTACTCCTGAGTATAACCTAATCACAACACAATAATGGACAAACATCAAGCACTAGACTATTTAAAATATTCACGGTTAATTCCTAGCCTCCAGGATCTTGAATTCTACTAAACCAGGTATAGAACCCTTCCCAAGACTTTAGGTTTGAGTTCCCGAGCTTAAAAACCCCATTTGGCCAAAATCCTCAATTTGAACCGCAGCCCAACCCACCCAGGAACGCAATGCTAAATTGGTTTAGAGAACCACCCCTAGCCCCTGAGTTCATGTGGGCCGCGATGCTCCAAGAACAACACCGCAACATGACCCCGCGAACCCTGATATTATGGGTTTTTCCAGCATTTTCCTTGAGCCAAAATCTCTCCAAACCCAACCCAAATTTATACCAAAGTCCCAATTGAGTCTAGGACTCTCAAAAACATAACATAAGCATCATAAACACCCCAAAAAACTAAACGAAATTCTTACCAAAACACAAAATCAAAACTAAAGTTTAAACGTCAACCAAAAACTAAAACTATAACATAATTCTCTCAAAACTAGAGCATAAATCTTACCTTTACTGAGATTACGACCTCAAGCTACCTATTAATCCCAATCCTAGCTACAACTCCTTAAATTCCAAGGAAAATTCTCCTAAAAAATTCAAAAGCTCTCCAATACTTAAGAGAGAGAGAGAGAGAGAGAGAGAGAGAGAGAGAGAGAGAGAGAGAAGTGAGAGAGAGAAGGAATGTGAACTGAGTGCTTTTATTTGAATGACTTAGCCCTCAGCAAAGGGTTACCCCTTTACTCTAATTATGTGGTCGAATGACCAATTTGCCCCTACACACTCTTAACCTTCAAGGTAACCCCCAAGGGCAATTCTGTCATTTTGCCACTACTTCCCACTAAACCTCAATAACATTATAAATTCCCAATTAACCCCGACATACCCAAATAATCACCAAATAACTACCCACCACTCAATAAATCCCGACTACACATTAGATTACTAAAATAACCCTAGGCTCACCCCGAGCTAGATATTTGACCCTGTTGTGATTTTTCTGCTAACTCGCTCACTAGGATCATCTCATACAAAATATTGCAAATATATCCACATAATAATGTGGACTCAATCACATAACACATATAATTCAAATTATACCCTCAACAGGTCAAAATTACAAAAATGACCTTATTAACGAAAACGGGTGTAACGACCCAAAATTACTAATAAGACTTAAGGGCCTTGATTAGTGTGCCGAGAGGGCATAACTGGAAGTTATGTGATTAAATGGTGTGATATGCATGATTATATGAAATGCATGTTTATGAGTATTGGATAAGCATGCGGGCCCTATTTGGTTGTAAGGGCATAACTGTAATTTTGGCCTGTTAGGGCATAAATGTGATTGTGTGATAAACTGTTAATACCACATTATTATGTGGATATATGTGTTTGCAGCTTTTGGCATGAGGCGATCCTAGGGGGCAAGCAGCGGGAAAGTCACAACGGGACCCGATACTTGACTTGGGGCAAGTCAAGGGGGTATTGCGGGTATTAGATGTTTATTTGGGCTATTGGGTTAAGGAAATAAATAATTGGGGATATATTTGAGGTTAGGAAGTCTAGGCGGGAATATTGGGGAATTTTACCATTTTGCCCTCGGGGACGTTTTCGGTACCCCGAGCCTTGGGATTGACTTAAGTACCTAAGGATAGACTAAGTAAACTTTAGAAAGTAGTGGAACAAAAGGCTAAACCGACTCTTCTCTCCCTCTCTTCTTCTCTCTCGAGGAACTCAGTGAAATCAAAGGATTTGTGGCTAGGAAATTCAGTGGATTGAGGCTGGAGTCTTGAAGTATTAGTTCTGTGTTTAGCTAAGGAATTCAATTAAGAACTGAGGTAAGATATAAGCTTTGTGCATGCTGATAAATTCTGTGTTTTGGCTGGGTTTTGAGGTGTTTATGTATTTTGATATTGAAGGGTTGGATTGAAGCTGAAACTAGGAAGTTAGCTCAGGAATCCTTTAGAGAATTGATTCAACAGAGAAGGTAAACTCCAATTCTCGTTTTAGTGTTTGAATTCTGAGCATTTATGACTGGTTTTCTTGTGTTCTTAGGCTGTTGAGTTTCAAAAATTAAAATGGGATTTTAATGAGTTTTTAGACTAGATTTCTGCTGGGTTTTGCTGTTGGAAACATGTTAGAATGTTGGTATAGTTGAGTTATGTTATTGGGATGGTCTAGGGTGGATTTGGGTAAGGTTTGAATATTAAAACTGGTAGTTTTTCTTGGTTCGCGGGGCTGGGCCGCGACTCTGTTCTAGAGTGTCGCGGCCCTTCGGAGCAAGGAAGAGCCAGGAGGGTTCTGAGATGAGGGAGCGCCGCAGCGCCACTAAGGCAGGGCCGCAGCACGTGTCTATGGTCAGAGAGGCCTACCCTCTATTTTAGGGGGCGGGCCACGACGCAGGTCTCAGGGGCCGCGACCCTTAAGGGCATTTGTGGCCTTTTGGAGTCTTTAAGCATGGGAACCTAACCTAGGGTGCTTGGGATCGATTCCACCACCGTGTTTGGTGGAACTCGATGTCTCGGAAGCTAGAACTATATCTGAAAACCATTACTCGAATATTGATGGAATCCTTTATCATGGTTGTGACTAGGTGTACGCTTGGGCTTGGGGCGGGATCGTGCTCGGGGGTTGTGTTTCCTAATTAAAGCACTTGGAACTAAAGGTAAGAAAATGGCACCCGATTGTGGATATGTAATGGGACTAAGGGTTCCCTATGTGTATGCCTTGAAAGAATGGTATTATGCCATGTATAATTTAAATGGATGGTATCATGCCATGTAAATAGTAAACGAGCGGCCTAAGAGTGCCAGATTTTACATATGCGCACAGGGCGTGGCTTGACCACTGGTAGCCGAGGACAGCTTATTATGCACTGAGCTCGGTTTAAGCGGGCCGGAGTCAGTGGGTTAGACAGAGGGTGCGACCTAAGTTGTCGGCCCTAACCATCTGGTGATTTGAGTGCAATTATTATGATGATTATGATTTGTTGGTTAGTTGAGTGGCAGATCGTTAGCTTGTTGATTATTATCGTTTAATGGATGAATGTTGTGTTCTGTTGAGTACCTAGTTATGTCTTGTTAAATAATTGAGTATCATTAGTAATTGTGTCCTAAATGTTATGTTTTCTTGTTGGGCCTTGGCTCACGGGTGCTACGTGGTGCAGGTAAGGGCAAGGATAAGGCAAGTTGACCATGGGTTGGAGAGCTCTGGGGGCGAGGTGTGCATTGTCAGCTGCTCGGCCGCCACGGTCGAGGTTTTGTACAGGAACGAGAACCTAAAACGTGTATTTTTCCATTAGAGTGGCTTGGTTATTTATAAGCTTTGGAAATTATGTAATTACATTATTTAAACCTTAATTTGGGATCCCATGTACCAAACATGTATTTTAATGAAAATTATTCATTTATAACCAAAATATTTTAAACCTAACCTGTTTGTAACATTAGATTCACATTTTAATCAAACAACTTGATTAGCAAGTCTCGCACTATTTCAAACACATAGTGTAATGGTCTTGGTTATCCAGGGTGTTACAACGGGCCCACATGCATATTTAATACATTTAAACATGCATACGTATTCATATCACAATATAATTCATATAGGCCACATAATCACAATATATCAAATTAATTTCACATAATTAACATATAAATCCAATTATTCCTTCCCGACACACTAATTAAGGCACTAAGCCTTATTAGAAAATTTGGGACGTTACAACTATACCCTCATACTAAAAATTTCGTCCTCGAAATTGGCCTGAACAACTCGGGATGCTGATCCCGCATAACTAACTGTAGCTCCAAGGTCGCTTCCTCGACCTTGCTATTTCTCCATAGAACTTTAACTAGAGGAATCGTCATGTTCCTCAGAACCTTGTCCTTTCTATCTAAGATCTGAACTAGTCGTTCCTCATAAGACAAATCTGCTTGTATCTCCAAATCCTCATAAACTAGCTGATAGCTCTAGAAATTAGAGTTTTTTTTATGCTTTTAAACTTATATTTTTATCAAGAAAAGAGTGGTTTATGGTGTTTTGTAGTGTTCTAATTTTAGTTTTGTCAATTATTAATTATAATAAGATAATATTAACTATTAGTATAGTGTTTGAACAATTTGAGAAGGATTTGAAGCTTGAAGCGAATTAGGATTTTGGGATGCTATAGCATGGAAGCTCCATTACGTTCTGCCTGGCAGCTGTTTTGAAAGACCCACGTGGGAGACTAAATGAATATCATATCCAGCACAATTTCATTCTTTGGACCTATTTGAGTTGGGCTGAAAGGTAATTAAATGAATTTTGGGCCATTAATTTACTTGGGTCCATTTTGCTTTAAAAAAAAAAGGAAAGAAAGAAGTTTGAGAAGGGAGGCCCATGTGGGTAATGAAGGCAATGACCTAGTGACCTATCATCATCTTTCCCCAATTTGGAAGACATGGAGAAAGAGCAAAAAGAGAGTAGCTGCCTGGTTCAAGAAGAAATAGCCATTTTTTGAGAGCTTTAATTGTTAAAAGCAAGGGGATAAGGATAGGGGACAAGCTATTTGGAGACATCCTATTGGCTGGGCATTCTTACCTTACTTTCTTAGTTTTTCTTAAAATCTCCCTTTAATTTCCTGATTATGGGCTGTTATTATTTGGGTGTATTTGAATTCTTAACCATGAACTAACTTGTTAATAGCTAGGATAGTTGAAGAATTCTATTATGTAACTTTTGGGTACTTTGCTAAGTAATGCTAAATGCTAATTATGGTTCAGTAATTCAAGTGTGTTTTATGTTTAATTCTTTCTTTTGATTGATCACCATTAGTAAGTAAATGAATTGATTTTGGTTGAAAAGAGTAGTAATTGATGGACCTAAAACTTGAATGATGCAAGATTGAATGTTTTTAATTTTAATTTTGTAAAGGTAGAGAAATATATTTTTTCCTTTAATAATCTTGATGAATTGATGCTTGAATATAGATTCTTGAAATTAAAATTGACATAGGTGTATGTTAGTTTGATTGGAGAATTAAAACCATAATTATTTCGATGGAAACTTATGGAAATTGATTGGAATTCTTGATTACTGAACTGCCAGTTTGCCACAGCATTGGCGTAGCATTATTGTCAGATTTTACATAATAGAGGGATTTAATTATCCTAGCTTGCCATTCTACCATTGTTAATCTTTGTTAATTCATTTTAATTTGTGTTTGATACTTTCAAGTTTTAATTTAATTTCTCATTATTTTAAATTGCATTCCCAAAGATTCACTTAATTTAGTTTTCATTTTAAACTATTTTGTTTATTTTTATTTTTGCAACTTGTGAATTAGCAATCCTTGAGGAACGATATCTGGTACTTGCGACTCTATTAATTTTTGTTAATAGTGTACACTTGCACTTACCATTATTTTACGCAACATGTTTTTGGCGCCGTTGCTGGGGATTATTTAAATTCATTTATTGTGAAATTAATTATCTTGTAATTTGGTTTAATTTTCTTTTGTGCTAACTTGGGTGATTCTCACAAATTTAGGTTCAGACAGTGTATGAATGAGAGTCAAGACCCTAAACGTACATTCAGACAAAGGAGAAAAGTACAAAATGCCCAAGGGGAAGTAGTAGTGATGGATGCTGAGCTAGAGGCTCAAGCAGGATCCACTCAAGGAGTAGCTCAAAGGGCATTAAATCTTGGGGCGACAACTCGAGGGGGAGTAGCTGCCAATAATGGGAAAAATGCATGGATTCTGGCAAATGACCGAGACCGTGTTATTAGGCAATACACTCTCCCCCTCTTCAATGAGCTCAATCATGTCATTGTGAGACTAGAAAATTAGGCTGCACAGTTTGAATTGAAGCCAGTTATGTTCATGGGACGCCAACAGAAGATCCTCACCTTCATCTTCGCTTGTTCATTGAACTGAGTGATTATTTCAAGTTGCCCAGAGTTATAGAGGATGCCTTGAGACTGAAGTTGTTTCCATACTCCTTGAGAGATAGAGTGAGAGCTTGGTTGAACTCTTTGCCAACTGATTATGTGACTACTTGGCAAGAGTTGACTGAGTGGTTTTTATGAAATACTTTCCTCCCACTAAGAATGCCAAGCTCCTCAATGAGATTACTTCATTTCAACAACTTGATAAAGAATCTTTATATGAGGCATGGGAGCAGTTCAAGGAGTTGTTATGAAAATGCCCTCATCATGGCATTCCTCATTGCATCCAAATGGAGACCTTCAATAATGGTCTAAATGCTCATACTATAATGGTGGTTGATACTTTGACGAATGGGGCTCTTCTTTCTAAGTCCTATAATGAGGCATAAGAAATCCTTGAGAGAATATCCATCAACAACTATTAGTGGCCCACTACTAGATCATCTACAGGTAGAAAAGTGGCGGGTATTTATGATGTAGATGCCATCACTTCTTTGGTGGTCCAAGTTGTGAGTTATATAGGGAATCAAAATAGGAATTACCCTTATTCTAATTCCTACAATCCATCATGGAGGTAGCATCCCAACTTTTGATGGAGTAATCAAGGGGCTCGTAATAACAATTCTTCTATGCCTCCTAGACCAAATTTCCCACCAGGCTATTCTCCACAAGCACAACAACAAGCAATGCAATCTAACTCTCTTGAGAATATGTTGAAAGAGTATATAGTGAAGAATGAAGCCATGATTCAAAGCCAAGAGGCATCATTGAGGAACTTAGAAAAACAAGTTAGGCAACTAGCTAATGAGCTTATAAATAGACCCCATGGTGCATTGCCAAGTAATACCGAGAATCCAAGAAATGTGGGAAAGGAACATTGTAAATCCGTCACTTTGAGAAGTTGGAAAGAGTTGGAGAATAACAAGACACATTCTGTGCATGAGGGTGAGACCACTTCAATCCAAATAAATGAGGAAATAAAAAAATATGCGGAAATTCCTAGTGTACAAAAATTTGCCTCTGCCCAAGATGTTGCAGGGATGCGGCAGTATAGTCGCCCAGATAGCTCAATTTCAAAGCAGCCACCTCCAATTCCTCAACATTTTCAGAAGCAAAAGTTGAATTCTCAATTCAAGAATTTTCTAGATATGTTGAAGTATTTGCATCTCAACATCCCACTTATAGAGGCACTTGAGAAAATGCCTAACTATGTGAAATTCATGAAATATGTTCTTACAAGGAAGAGAAGGTTAGGAGAGTTTGAAATCATGGCTCTAACTAAGGAGTGTAGTTCATTTCTGCAAGACAAGTTGCCACCAAAGTTGAAGGATCCTGGGAGTTTCACTTTTCCACATACTATTGGAGACACTTATTGTGGGATGATTTGAGTGCTAGCATTAATTTGATGCCAATGTCTATTTTCAAGCAATTGGGGATTGGAGAATTTAGGCCTACTACAGTTACTCTTCAACTTGCAGATAGATCTATTGCTCATCTAGATGGGAAGATTGAAGATGTGTTGGTGAGGGTAAACAAATTTATTTTCTCTGTTGATTTTATTGCGCTAGACTATTAGGTGGATAGAGAGGTGCCTATTATTATGGGCAGGCCATTTCTTGCAACATGAAGAAATTTGATATATGTGCCAAAATGTGAGCTTACAATGAGGGTGCAAGATGAAAATGTGACTTTTAATGATCTTAAGTCTATGAAGTTTCCTGATGAGGTGGAGGAATGCTCAGTGGTTTCAGTGGTAGATTCTTTGGCATCAAAGGAGTTTGAGACTAGTAGAATTGATGATTCATTAGAGAGGTTATTGTTGTTTAACTCTCAAAATGACGAAGACGAGGAGGAGTACTTAGCTTGGTTGGAGGCTAATTCTCAAGGGTTAAGAACAAGATGCCAATTTGATTCATTGGAGTTGTCATTTAGGAAGTTCAAGGCTCCCAAACCATTAATTTAAGAGACACCTGAGTTGGAGTTGAAATTCTAGCCATCACATTTGCGATATGCCAACTTGGGTCCATTTCAGCGGAGTTGGCTAAGGAACAAGAAGAAAAATTGCTTGATGTAACGACCCAAAAAATGCTAATAGAGTTTAGTGCCTTGATTAGCATGTCGGGAGGGCATAGTTGGATATGTTTGTGATTAATTGATTAAATGCGTCACTATGTGGCATGCACGATATATATGTATATGATGATAGGAAAATATTTAGATGCATGTTTATGAGTATTAAATATGCATGTGGGCTCGTTCTTGTTTATAAGGGCATATTTTTAATTTGGCCCGTCAAGGGCATAAATGCGATTATATGTGTGTTAAATGGTTGAGACCACATTATTATGTGGATATTTTTACAGTATATGACTCGAGGCGATCCTAGTGAGCGGATCAGCGGAATAGTCACAACGAGGTTTAATACCCGCTGGGGGTGAGCTTAGGGGTATTTTGGAAAGTTCAGTGTATATTTGGGATTTATTAAATAACGGGTAGGTATTTGGTGAATAATTGGGCATGTTGGGGTAAATTGGGAATTGGTAGGATGACTTGAGGAATTAGCGGGAATCGGGAAAATGACAATTTTACCCTTAGAAGCAATTAGAGGGTTGGGAAAGTTGAAGGGGTAGTTTGGTCTTTTTGGAGTTAAGGGATAAACCCAGTGGGAATTCTAGGCATAACCAGAACCCTCCAGAAACCACTCAGTTCTCAACATTTTCTCTCCCCCTCACCCACGAACTCTCTCTCCTTCTCTTCTCGTGCCTTGAAGCTAAGGGAAATTTGAAGGAAAAGCTAGGGAAATAAGCTTGGATTTGAGCTTAGAGACCTTACGAGATTAAAGCTAGGATCAGTTAAAGAAATCTTTGAGGATTGAAGCTTCAAACTGAGGCAAGAATCCTATGTTTTTTTTTTGGGAATTTGGCTTATTAGGGTGAATTTGACTGGGTTTTGAGTGATGATTTGTAGTTGAATTGAGATGGTAGTTTCAGTAGAATTTTTGGGTGTTTTATGCTTAAGATATATGATTAAGATTCCTAGACTCGTATCTGAACCTGGTTTTGGCTAGGATGCTAGTTAAGGTTGGATTTTTCGCGCTGAAGGTTGGGTAAACACGCTAGAAACCCAGGGATTTCTAGGTACGCGGGGGCGTGCTGCGATCCAGTTCATGGGCGCTGCGGCCCGCGTGCCTAGAAGGCTCTGGGAGGGCATGCTGTTTTGAGGGCGCATTGCGACCCTAGGGGGCAAGTCATGGCCTGCCTCTCCCCAAGATGCAGCCTCTGACTTAAGGTGTGCCACAACCTTTATGGCCAGGTCGCGGCCTGCCTAGACATTTTTAACCTAGGATTGTTTCTAGGCTCGGGGATTTAAGCCTAAGCACTCGGGACAAATTCTACTACTCGGTTTAGTAAAATTCGAGGTCTCAAAGGCTAGTATTTGTTTCCAAAACATTTAATTGGATTAGAATTTGATAGATATCCATTGTTGCTTATGACTAGGGTTACCGCAAAGGCTCAAGATTGAGGATCGTGCTCAGAACCGTTCTTTATCCAACTCTCGGGACTCGAGGTAAGAAAAGTGTACCCATGTGGGTGTGTTTAGGACTGAGGTTCCCTGTAATTGAACATATATATTGTGTAATTTTATGGCTGTTGTATGCAATATGAAAGTACAACCTCGAATTGTGCAAGATGATAAAATTTCAGAAAAAAAAATTGCAATATTTGTTAACTCTTGTGTATTAGTGAGCCTTTAGTACTTAAAGTTTTTGGTGCTAATTCAACCATAGTGAGCGTGTATCCCTATTGAGTGTGCATAGTTTGAGCATGAAACCTATCACCCTAGATTAAACTAAGTATTCATGAAGGTTTAAGTTTTTTATAATTGGCTTGATAATTCCCTTAAGGCGAAATCCTACGAAGGTTAATGATTTAGAGAGGATTTAGGGAATTTTCTTGGACCGTTTGAGCCTTTCATGCCTACCTTGTAATTATTATCCCTAGTGACCCAACTTTGATCTTATTGGCCTATTTTGTTCATGTAACCTTAACTTGATAGCCAATCCCTTTTTTAATATCCTATTTTTATTTCTCACCAAACATTAGGCTTAGTTTGTCTTGGATATTAATTGAGATAAGTTTGGTGGGAAGTGAGGAAAGAGTATCTTGGTTCTTTGGGTGTTCATGATTGTTAATTAATATACACTTATATGCTCCAATTTGTTAATTGTGTTTATGTTTTTGTTATCTTCAATGTTTTTATTTTAAATGTATTATTTTTAAGTTTCCTTGTATTCATAGAAAAAAGAAGAAGAAAATTCGAAGAAAAAAAACAGAGAGAAATGTATATATAGTTAAGTGTAATAAAGAAGTTGTTTGTAGTTGCATTGTAACCATATTTGAGCATATAAGTGTAGTATTCATAGAAAGAGGGAATTAAATGCTATTGAGTGAGCTGGGGGGTTTGAGTGCACTTGTAATGGATAGAGGATAATGTCTCCAATAGGTCCAAGGCAAGCTAGGTTTTAAGGTTGTAGCTTACAAAATCCATCTTAATCCATTCCTTTAGCCTAGCCTACATTACAACCATGTGAAGACCTATTGATCAAAATCATTTTGCCAACTACATCTGTGGAGAGGGGTTATTGAGTTCAACATATGAAAGCATGAATTGAAGCTTATGATTGTTGCTTAGCATAATCCAGGGAAGAGGGGATGATTGGGAAGAATTATTTGTGCACTAATTGAGAACACATTGAAAACTTGGTTAGGTTAGCATCTTAATACTTGAGAAATTTTGCTTGCATATACACTTGAGTTAACAATTGAATCTTTGATTTGAGAGCTCTTTCCCAATTTAATATGACAATTTCCACATTGATTCCGAGCTTCTTGTCTTGTTTTGTTATGTCTTTTGTGGTGTTGTGTGTTGTTGGGTAGTATAGTCATCACTCGGGATGAGCAATGAGATAAGTTTGGGGGTGTGATAACTCTAGGAATTAGAGTTATTTTTATGCTTTTAAACTTATATTTTTATCAAGAAAAGAGTGGTTTAGGATGTTTTGTAGTGTTTTTATTTTAGTTTTGTCAAATATTAATTATAATAAGATAATATTAAATATTGGTATAGTGTTTTAAAAATATATCCTAACTTGTTGAATTTTGTCTTGACAGATGATTGATAAAGCTTTGGGCATTTTGAGAAGGAATTGAAGCATGATGCGAATCAAGATTTTATGATGCTGCAGTATGGAAGCAGCATTACATTCTGCCTGCCAACTGTTTCAAAGACCCACGTGGGAGATTAAATGACTATCATATCCAGCCCAGTTTCTTTCTTTGGACCTATTTGAGTTGGGCTGAAAGGTAATTAAATGACTTTTGGGCATTTAATTTACTTGGGTCCATTTTGCTTAAAAAAAAGAGAGAAAAGAAGCGAGTTTGAGAAGGGAGGCCAACATGGGTAATGAAGGGGAATGACCTAGTGACCTATCATCATCTTTCCCCAATTTGGAAGACACGGATAGAGAGCAAAAAGAGAACAGCCACCTGGTTCAAGGAGAAATAACCATTTTTGGAGAGCTTTAATTGTGAAAAGCAAGGGGATAAGGCTAGGAGACATCTTATGGGTTGGGCATTCTTACCTTGTGTTCTTAATTTTTTCTAGAACTCTCCCTTTAATTTCCTGATTATCGTTGTTATTATTTGGGTGTATTTGAATTCTTAACCATGAACTAACTTTTTAATAACTAGTATAGTTGAAGAACACTATTATGTAACTTTTGGGTACTTTGCTAAGTAATGTTAAATGCTAATTGCGGTTCATTAATTCAAGTGTGTTTCATATTTAATTTTTTCTTTTGATTGATCACCATTTGTAAGTAAATGAATTGATTATGGCTGCTGAAAAGTGTAGTAATTGATGGATGTAAAACTTGAATGATGCAAGATTGAATGTTTTTAATTTTAATTTTGTAAAGGTATAGAAATGTATTTTTGCCTTGCATAATGTTGAAGAATTGATGCTTGAAATTAAATTGACATAGGCTTATTGAAACGCCCTGGATAACCAAGACCGTTACACTATGTGTTTAAAATAGTGCTTAACCTGCTAAGCAAGTCATTTGAACTTAAATGTGTAATTAAAGACTAAGTCAAGGTCAAGTAGTAAAATATTTGGTCAAAAAAATGTTTATTTTTCATTAAAATATTAAGTTCGTACACTGGATCCAAAACAGATACAATTTAGTCGTCCTAAGCGGCAAAAACAAGGTTTAACCCTAGTTCCTCCCAAGCTACCCCGACCGTGGTGATCGAGCAGGCTGCATATGTACACACTGCCCTGAAGCTCTCCAACTCATGGCCGGTCCAACTATCAACTCCCTTACCTGCACCACGTAGCACCCGTGAGCCAAGGCCCAACAAGAAAACTTATAACAACATGCACAAATAGGCAACGGTATAAAAACAGTAAATATATTTCACCAGATTCAACTGATAATAGATTATAGGAAACAATCCCAATAAAAGAGCAACAGTAGCATTTAATCAACCTTGATCTAACCAGTCCAATTATTCAACAGAGTACAAGCATTAAGCTACACAACGGAAAACATGTATTCTCAAACATACATTTCAATCAGTAATACAAATATTCAGGATCGACGCCCTTAAGCCGAGCCCTATGTTTACTTAACTGACCCCGACTCGCTTAGGCTGAATCCATTGTTTATTTAAATGACCTCGGCTCGATTAGGCCGAGTCCATTGTTTATTTAGCTGACCCGGACTCACAGTGGCCAAGCCACGTCCAATTCGTTAATTATCATCCCTGACTCCCTTAGGTTGTACTTTCATATTTCACAAAATAACAATATAGTTACACAACACATGTATCTGATATATGGAACCTTAGTCCCAAACACAACAACATGGGTGCAGTTTTCTTACCTCAGATCATGAGCAGCAAGCGTATGGCAGCCCTGAGCACGAACCCTAATCCTTGAGCCCTTGTGGTATAACCAATCACAGTGCGATAATAAATAACCATAAGATTCTAAACCATTTAAAAGCTTTGGATTAAGATACTAGCCTCCGAGACCTCAATTTCTACATACCTGGGTAGTAGAAATCGTCCCGAGCACTTAAGTTTGGATCCCCGAGCCTCCCTGAGCCTTAAGATACACCTAGGCTAAAACTGCCAAGGCAGGCCGCGACCTAGACCTAACGGTCGCAGCGCGCCTCAAGTCTGAGGCGCATCCTCTGCATCTGGGGGGAGGCAGACCGTGACCCTAGGGGTCGTAGCGCACCTACAAATCAGTAACCCTCCCAAGGCATCTAGGGCACGTGGGCCGCGATGCCCATGAACTGGGTCGTAGTGCGCCCCCGCGAACCCAGAATTCCCTGGGTTTTCCCAACTACAACCTCTAAATTCTACCCAATTGTACACCCAAACCAGAATCAGGTCTATAATTCATATTATCACTTCAAAACCAATACATAAAGCCTATATCACTAATTCAATCCTTCCCAAAATACTCAGATTCCTTCCTCAAGACCCCCAACAAAAAAAATCAAGCTAGCTAGGAAATCTAAAATTTAGCACCAAAAATCATACCTTAGTTTGAAGCTTTAATCTTCAGGTTACTTTCCTACTTCTAGCTTCAATCATTCAGCTTCTAAGCTTTAAATCCTCAACTGAATCCCCCATCTCCAGCCTCAATCCTAAGCTCTTCCTTCAAGCTTTTATGCCTTAGAGAGAATGTGAAATCGTGAGAGAGGAAGAGAGAGAGAGTGAGGTGAAGCTTCTATCATATTCTAGTTAACCATTGAAGGTTAATTCACTTTACCCCTTAACCATAAAGACCAAAATTCCCCTTAAGCTATCCCAGCCTCTTATTTTCCCTTTAAGGGAAAAATGGTCATTAATCCTAATTCCCGCTATTTCCTCGAGTCATCTTACAAATCACCAATTACTCCTGTCATGTCTAACTAGTTACCAAATATTTACCCATTACTCGATAAACCCTAAATATAGATTAAGCTTCCCAAAATACCCCTAGGCTTGCCTCGGGTTGGGTATTCATCCCCGTGGTGACTATTCCGCCAATCCGTTCACTAGGATCGCCTCGAGCCCTATACTACAAATATATCCACATAATAATGTGGTCTCAATCATTTAACACATATAATCACATTTATGCCCGCTACGGGCCAATATTACAAATATGCCCTTATAAACAATATGGTCCCACATGCATGTAATCATACTCATATTATCATATGTATCATGCATGCCACATAATCACGTATTTAATCAGTTAATCACACATATATCTAGTTATGCCCTCCCGGCACACTAATCAAGGCACTAAACCCTATTAGCATTTTTGGGACGTTACACTTATGTTAGTTTGATTAGAGCGTTAAAACCATAATGATTTTGATGGAAACTTATGGAAATTGATTGGATTTCTTGATTACTGAACTGCCAGTTTGCCACAACATTGGCGTAGCATTGCTGCCAGATTTTGCATAATAGAGGGATTTAATTATCCTAGCTAGCCATTCCACCATTGTTAATCTTTGTTAGTTAATTTTAATTTGTGTTTGATACTTTCAAATTTTAATTTAGTTTCTCGTTATTTTAAATTTCATTCTCAAAGATTCACTTAATTTAGTTTTCATTTTAAACCATTTTGTTGATTTTTTTTCGTAATTTGTGAATTTGCAATCCTTGAGGAATGATATCTGGTACTTGCTACTGTATTACTTGTTGTTGACAGGTTACACTTGCACATCATGGACTCCTTATAATAACAGGGACAAAGCCAATCTATAGGCTACCTGCATGATCCTTTCTTGGATCTCAAATGGCCTACAAATCTAGGGCCCAACTTGCCCTTCCCCCCAAACATTTTTACTCCTGTTGTAGTGAAACTCGCAGAAATATGTGGTCCCCTACTTGGAACTCCAAGTTCTTACGCTTATGGTTAGCGTAGCTTTTTTTTTCTACTCTGTGAGGCGAGCATTCGAGCTTTGATCTTATCAATAGCCTCATTAGTCATCTGAACCATCTCAGGACCCAAATACTTCCTCTCCCCATTTCATCCCAATGAACGGGTGACCTACACTTCCTGCCATACAACATCTCATATGGGGCTACCCCAATCGTTGATTGATAGCTGTTATTGTATGAAAACTCAATCAATAGAATATACTTACTCCAAGACCCCTCAAAATCCAGTACGCATGCTCTAATTCATGTCCTCCAATATCTGAATTGTCCTTTCAGATTGCCCGTCTATCTGAGGATGATAAGTTGTACTGAATTTCAGCTGAGTATCCATAGCCGTCTGCAGGCTTCCCCAAAACTTGGAGGTAAAAATGGGATCCCTGTTTGATACTATAGATTTTGGTACCCTATGGAGATGTACAATCTCCCTCACGTACATCTCTGCATACTGGTCCACGATATAGTTTGTTCTCATTGGCAAAAATGAGTTGACTTGGTATATCAGTATATTATCACCCATACCGAGTCATGTTTCCCCACTATCCTGGGCAAGCTTCATACAAAATCTATAGTAACGTCTTCCCACTTCCACTCGGGAATACCTACAGGATGTAACAACCTCGTTGGCCACTGGTGTTCAGCCTTCACCTGCTGTCCGGTTAGACACCTTGCCACATAGTCAATCACATCTTTCTTCATCCCAGGCCACAAATACAATGACCTTAGATCATGATACATCTTCGTGGTTCCTGGATGTAATGAATATGGTGTGGTATGAGATTCATCAAGGATCTCTCATTTGATACCCACGTCCATCGGAACACAAATTCAATCATTGTGTCTCAGAAAACCTGTCTTTGTAATGGAATAATCCTTAGCTACTCCAGCTAGGACATCATCTCTAAGCTTTATCAATAGAGAATCACTCATCTGGCCCTTTATTCTCTCCAAAAGAGTGTACTGCAGTGTAATATTGGCCAACTGTCCCACCACCAACTCTATCCTTGCTCTAGTCACGTCTTCTACCAATTTCTTCAATATCTACTTCAAACTAAACAACTGTCTTGGGCCTCTCTGACTCAAAGCGTCTGCCACTACATTAACTTTCCCTAGACGGTAAAGAATCTCACAGTCATAATCCTTTACACTACAAGAAAAAATGCTATTAATAACACCGAAAATGTGTTATCAAAACATACCATAACACTTTTTGATGTGTTAAGACCGTCTATGTTATCGTAGGTCAGGGTACTTTACATAACACTTTATCAGTGTTATACAGATGTGTTATTATACTGTCAACGATAACACACTTTTTGTGTTATTTTAATATATAGATAAGTGTTTAATTATGTTATTTATAGTCTATTATATATCACATTTCAATACTTATAAATTTGTGTTATACTACACTTTAGTATAACACTTTTTTTGTGTTATACTACACTTTAGTATAACACATTTTTTGTGTTATACTATACTTTAGTATAACACAGTTTTTGTGTTATACTACACTTTAGTATAACACATTATTTTTGTTATATAATGAAGTTTGCGTAACACAATTCTTTGCATAAAAAGTGATATTCTTTGCATAAAAAGTGTTATTGTAATAGATATTATAACACAATTTTCATATTATTGTTATATATAGATATGTTTAAATTCTCATTATATATTTTATTTATATAACACTAATTTATTCTATTATATTTTCGTATAAGCATGCACTATAGCCAATCTCAGTCTAATCATAACTATTATTTATCACTAGCTAGAACTTGTTTCAGGACATACAGTAAGAACTTGCACTCTTAACATTGGACCAATTCAACATCAAATACTAACATACAACACAAAAGTGAGCCCCAGTTGATTAAAAAAAACAAATCTTTTGTCTAAATCATTATCTTGATTACTCAATCAACTCATTAGTCATGGAACCCAATAGTGATCTAAGACCTCTTTCTGTTTTTAAGGCCCTTGAGTGGGGACATTGGGAAAATATATGGCCACCACACTATGCCAGCAACTAAAACCTTGTTACTAATGTACAAACACTTCTTTTACCCCCAAAACACAGGAAAAAATCTCATCTTTTTCAGGGAAAATCAAAGCAAAATGTAATAGCTTTAGCTTATAAAAAAAGATAAAGTAACAGAGTTTTCTGGACATTACAAGTGGGAATCCCCTTGCAAAGAGCCCAAGACCCACAACAGAAACCAGTGGCATGATTATAATAGGACTAAATAAGCCATTTATGAAGAAATTTTTGCTCTTTTGGCTAGACTATACGCAGATGTAGACTAGTAGCAATTTTTCTCTAGTTCGAACCAAGTAAATTCTGGTGTGTTGTTTCCTGTTATTTTACTATTCTTTGTTTTACTGTTATTTGTTTGATCAATTTTTTTGGTCATTAAATTTGTATCTTGATTAAAGCTTCTGTTTTGTGGTGTTCTTCCTAATATACTTGGCACAACAAAAACTATCTATTTTTCAAGTTCCTCTACCAGAATTAGATACTACATGACCAAACCAAAACAACACTCAATATTGATAACCTTATACTAACAAGTCTATGCTCCTTATTGCCTCAATTCAATATATGACATATCATATTTGACATACCACTGTCTTTTTACAGATTGAAACTTATATGTTTGAAGAAAAAATGAATAAATAAATAAACCCACTTTCTATATGTAGTATATGTTAAGTGTTGGTCAAATGCTCAAAGTCAACTTGGCTATTATTGGACATCATAACTGAATTTTGTAAATTCAGTTATGATAGTTGGTGCTCGGGCCTTGGAGGGGATTTCAGTCACTTACATCACATGTATATATATAAGGCTCCTATTCTATCATTTAATCCAATTCAGTTTTTACATACATTGTAATATTGAGAGTGAGTTTTAGAGAGCCTAGAGATATCTTGTACTACTGTTATGAGAGAAGCTTGGAGCTAGACTCCATTGTTCAACAGATTGAAACTTAGAATCAATAAAGAGATTGTCAAGCCCTTGGGGCTGGTTTTGGCCATGGAGTAGAGTGGTGTCTAGCCAACATAATAAAAGAAATAGTATTAAGGAACAGAATGAAACATCTCTGAAAAATAAAAAAAAAGATAAGTAAAAACTGCAAGCAATATTCATTTAGTTACTATATTAGGATTAATATGTACTCTCAGAAAATTATGTTTGTCTATAAGATGGATGCATGTATTTATGTGTTTATTCAACTAAGCCTCAATCAACGAAACTTAAACGAGTACTCTACCTGGAAAAACCCATATAGGCCAGGAATGGACATAACATTTGCACCAAGTACTTTTAATCCAAAGTCAACATGTGGCTGCAAAAAACATTAGAGACAATAATGAAAGAAGGAAATACAGATTTTTTTTAAGACACGACCTAAAAGAGTGCCACAAATATAAATAAGTAAACAAATAAATAAGAGTGCCATCAGATTATAGAACTCAAAACTGATTCTGTATATCCAACCTCTCCTCGAATGATTAGTTGTAGTGAGAAATAACTAGACTCATAATAGAAAGAGGCCATATGAATCACAATACTGATGTAACGACCCGAATTCGCGAATAAGGCTTAACGGCCTTGATTAGTGTGCCTGGAGGGCATAATGGGAATTATGTGTGAATTTAATGATTAAGATGCATGATTATGATGTAAAGCATGTTATATGACTATTTGAGTATTTGAGGTGCATGACTACGTGTATTATGTTATGTGATAATTTTAGCCTGTTGAGGGCATAAATGTGATAATTATGTTATGTGATTTGTACCACGTGAGTGTGGTGATATCAATGTGATGCACGTGCCGAGACGGTCCTAGAGAGCTAGATAACTCAAAAGTCACAACGGGATTTTATACCCGGCTCGGGAGGAGCCTAGGGGTACTTCGGGGATTTTGTAATTTAGATCTTGAGAGATAATGGTAATTGGTAATATGGTAACTTATGTAACTGTTAGTAACCATAGAGAGTAACAGGTTTTGTTGGAGAAGTGGTAGAATTGTAATGTAAGTAAAAGGACAAGAGTGCCCTTGAGGTTTTGTTAGGAAGGGATATTAGTGGAGGGATAAGGTGGTCTTTTGGCAGTGGTTTAGATGGCTTTGGCTGAGGGAAATGGATATACACGATTCTTTTATGCTAAGTGTAACTGAAATTAAGATTTGGAAGGCTAGAGAAATCAAGAAGGAAAAAGGGAGAATTGCGAACCTAGAAGGTAAAGTGGAAGAGGAGTTGAGCTGTGTTCTTTGAGGCTAGTAAAGGGCTTAAGGGTGTGGAATCAAGCACAGACCAAGGTCTACACTGAGGTAAGGATTTAGTCCCTGTTTTGTTAAGTTTTGAACTTGATTTTGGAAGGAATTGAAGGATAGCCATGGCTTGTTTTGCATGGGAATTCAGCTGGTTGTCAAGGGGAAAATCAGTTTAAAGCTTGGATTGGAGGAAGCTCAAGTTGAATTATTGATTGAGGTAAGGGTGTTAAACATGTTTGAAATTTTATCACTGTTATGGTTTAAGAATCTAAAGGTCTGGTTTGCACTTTTCTCAAGTTTTGTTTTAAGGGTTTGAATTTGAAATTTAAGTATGAATTTTGTGAGTAGGTGTGTAATTGAGCTAGATTATGATGTTTATAGGTTTTTGAATGGTCTATTTGGGGTTTTGAATTGGTTTTGGGGCTTAGGTATGAGTTTGGGATGATTTGGAGTGATTTGGGTTCGGAAAAAACGCAAGGGAAAACCTAGAAATCTGGGTTCGCAAAGGAGCGCCGCGGCGCGAGGCTGATTCTGGGCAGAGCAAGCTCTCTGACTTGCTGGGTGCTGCGGCGCTAGGCCAATTTCAGAACATGGGATTTTTCAATTTTGAGCCTTTGCTTCGGGGGTTCGGGGGCTGTCTTCGGTGCATTGCTTTAGGGGTTTGGGGGTTCCGAGAGTGTGGGATTGGCTCCGGGAAGTAGTTTTGGATTGGTTAGTGATAAAGGATGTTTCATTTGTGTTGTGACTAGGTCATTGGAGAGGCTCGGGGTAGAGGACCGTGCTCGCGACTTTGGGGCATCGAAAGCTCGGGATACAGGTGAGAAAACTGCACCCGACTATATGTTGTGATGGGACTAAGTGCTCCCGAGAATTGTTTCGTGTCAATGATGGTATTACGCCATGGGACATGTAAAATCGGCCTAGGAGTGCCGTACATAGTATTTGCGCACAGGGCGCGGCTTAGCCACTGGTAGCCGAGAATATTCACTGAGCTCGGCTTAATTAGGCCGGAGTCAGTGGGATAACAGAGGGAGCAGCCTGAGAGTGCTAGCCCTAGTTATCATTTGTGATGTGATATGAGAAATGAATTGATGAGCTTAATATGTTGAATACTTGGTTATGCTGAATGATTACATGTTTGAGAACTTATGATGTAATGTGAGTTATGGATTTGTCTGTTGGTTGCTTATGTTCTGTTGTTGTGTTTTCTTGCTGGGCCTTGGCTCACGGGTGCTACTTGGTGCAGGTAAAGGCAAAGGCAAGCTGGACCAAGCCTGAGGTGGAGAGCTCCGAGGTGGAATGTACATAGCCAGCGGTTCGACCGCCACGGTCGAGGAGTGGACCAGGACAGGGATCACCTAACTGCTTGTTTTGCCTTAGTATGGTCGGTTGTTGTATATAAACCTTGTGTCTTTTGTAAACGGTCTTTGAACTTCATATTTTTGGGATCCCATGTAACAAATGATGCTTTTTAATGAAAATGTGGCTTTTGAGACCAAAACGCTTTTAACCCTAGTTCCTTGATAGTTTCAATAACACGATTTTATTTAAAAGACTTGATTAGCAAGTCTGGCACTTTATAAACACATAGTGTAACGGTCTTGGCTATCCAGGGCGTTACAACTGATATGAAAATTTACCAAGAAGATTTTTATACTTCAAGAATTCAACAACTGAGCCCCAAAATTTAGTCTAATGTATCATCAGAGACAGCTTAATAAAAATTTATATATTTATATATATTAAATCAAAACAGATATACATGCTTAATAACTTTAATTTAGCATCAAGATTACATGATTTTATGACAAATATAAATCAGAGATGTAAATATGACATGATTTTATAAATTCGATCAAGCACTGAACCATCTACACTGACAGTAACCATTTCCTGCCCAATGACAATTACATGAAGTTTTGAATAAGATGTACATTACCGAAAATAAGATTGCACAAGGGTTCAAAAACTTTAAACCTCAGGCTGTGGACAGTCAGCTCTACAACTGAGCTGAGCAAAAGTACCATGAACTCACCTCAAAGCACGAAGCCTCATCCGAGCCTCCAATCGATGACGACCCTCCCAAGAATTCGGCATCCGCTGCTCGAATCCAACATGAATGGTCCAGAGTTCCGACTTGGCGAGGATTGAATCGGTCTCATTGGTAGCTCCATCAGCCTCCACCACGATCCAAACGACTTCGTATGACACCAGCATCAGCGAGTGCATCAGACCGGTCATGTGAAGGGAGTCACCACAATGACGGTTCTAGGGTTCTTGACTCCAAATTGACGCCTCTGCTCCCTCTGAACCGTGTCAATAATCTGGTGCGCCTTCATGACCTCAGTAGGATTCGGATGCGGCCAAGGTCTAATTCAAATCCCGTGGTGGCCAACCACCACACGGCTAGTAGAACTACCAGTGAGGACAATCCTATTCATCGAGAATTCATCACCGGAAGGATTCGAACGATGGAGCAAGTCAAAGGGACCACCACCACCACCGAGCTCAGAAGCAAACCGAAACGGCACAGGATAAAGATTATTAGTAGAGGACTAGAATTTTGGGATTTCGGTGAGAGGTAAGGAGAGCTGGGAGTTTGAGGCTGTGGGGAAATTTCTGGGAAATTTGGAGAATTTCCTCTAGGAAAGTTTGGAAATTTTTTTAGAGAGGTCTCTGAGGTTCGGGAAAATTTGGGGTTTGGGTAGGGAGATTTCTGCTGGGTTTAGATAGATGTGAGGGAGACAAAGAGTTAAGAGAGAGAATGAGATATGTACATTTAGAAAATGAGAATAGCAAGTGAAATAATACAATATTTAGCACAATTATTTCATTTGCCGCCAATTATTTGTGCGCCATTCTTTTATGTACTACCAAATTTTATGAGTTTAGGATAACACTTTTTTAAAAGAGTTATACTTAAATGTTGTGGAAAGGGTTATTTGGTGTAGTGTTACCAATTCTAGCAAATGTCTTTGTCTCATGTTTAAGTCCTTCTAGGTGAAGAAACACTTCAAACTCTTATGATCGGTGTATATCTCGCACTTTTCTCCATACAAATAGTGTCACCTCACTTTCAGTACAAATACCACCGCTGCTAACTCCAAATCAGGAGTAGGATATCGTTGTTCATATTCCATCAGCTGTCATGATGCATAGGAAATCCCTTTCCCAGTCTACATTAGCACACATCTTGTTGAGTCTAGTTTTTGTCATGTTTAGGTGATGTTTTAAGTAGTCTTTTATTTTGTTTTTCTTTCATTTAGTGCGGGTTTATGCTTTGTTTGTTTGTCTTTGTGAATATCAGGAAGAATTGAGTACTTGGAGAAAAATGTCAAAGAAAGGGAAGAAATAACCAAGTTTTTCAACATATTTTGAGAAAGAATGGATCTCAAAATGATTTGGAAGTGTTGGTGAATTTTTGGGATGAAAACTTGAAAAATTGAGAAATCCCTTAAGAGCCACGGCATGAGCAAAGTAGAGCCGCGACTAGGGTATTCAGGGTATCATCAGATCGCTATTGCATCAGAGGATCAAGAGAAAATAACATTTACATATCCTTATGGCACATTTTCTTTCAGGAGAATGCCATTTGGACTATGTAATGCCTCTGCAACATTTCAATGGTGCATGATGGCTATATTCTCAGATATGGTAGAAAGGTGTATTGAGATATTCATGGATGATTTCTCTGTTTTTGGCTCATCATTTGACCTCTGTTTGGGTAACTTGGAGAACATGTTGAATCGTTGTGAGAAGGAAAATCTGGTGTTGAATTGGGAGAAATGCCATTTTATGGTAAAAGAGGGGATTGTTCTTGGCCATAAAATTTCGAGTGAGGGAATTGAGGTAGATAGAGAAAAAATTTCTACCATCGAAAAGCTGTCTCCACCAGTTTCAGTCAAAGGTGTAAGAAGTTTTCTTGGTCATGTTGGGTTCTATCGAAGATTCATAAGAGATTTATCTAAAGTGTCCAAGCCTCTCTCGAATCTGCTTATGAATGGAGTTGTCTTTGATTTTAATGATGAATGTTTGAAGGCTTTCAATTTCTTGAAAGAAAAGCTTATTTCTGCGCCAATTGTGATAGCTCCAAATTGGGAATTTCCTTTTGAGTTTATGTGTGATGCCAGTGACTATGCAGTGGGGGCAGTTTTGGGGCAGCGAATTGACAAGGTATTCAGGTCTATTTATTATGCTAGTCAGACTCTAAATGATGCTCAACTGAATTACGATACTACAGAAAAAGAGTTGCTAGCTATTGTGTTTACTTGTGATAAATTTAGACCGTATCTAATTGGTAATAAAGTGATTGTCTACACTGATCACTCTGCCATTAAATACTTGATGTCAAAGAAAGATGCCAAGCCCCGCCTGATTAGATGGATTCTCTTACTTCAAGAATTTGACATGGAAATTCGTGGCAAGAAGGGCAGCGAGAATGTGGTAGCTGATCACCTCTCTAGACTTGAGGTGGAGGAGACTGAAAATAAGAAAGCAGTGCAAATCAATGATCACTTTCCTGATGAGCAGTTGTTTGGGGTAAGTGAGAATTTAGCTGTCCCTTGGTTTGCTGATATAATGAACTTCTTAGTTGCCAAGATTGTGCCTCCTGAAATGTCGAAGCAGCAATTAAAGAAATTCTTTTCTGAGGTGAAACATTACTATTGGGAGGAGCCTATTCTCTATAGGCATTGTGTTGATCAGATTATCAGAAGGTGTGTTCCTGAAGAAGAGATGCAGTCAATTCTCAACCATTGTCACACTCAACAATGTGGTGGGCACTTTGAAGCATCAAGAACGGCAGCCAAGGTATTACAAAGTGGTTTCTATTGGCCTTCATTATTCAAGGATGCTAATGTTTTTGTCAAGGCCTGTGATAGATGTCAGTGAACTGGTAATATCTCGAGGAGAAATGAAATGCCTTTACAGGGGATTCTTGAAGTGGAACTGTTTGATGTATGGGGCATTGATTTCATGGGGCCCTTTCCACCGTCTGACAACAATGAATATATTCTATTGGCAGTAGATTATGTATCTAAATGGGTGGAGGCTGCAGCAACTAGAGCCAATGACGGTAAAACTGTGCTTAATTTTCTTCATAAACATATTTTTACTAGATTTGGCACTCCCCGAGCTCTTATTAGTGATGAAGGGAAACACTCTGTGAATAAACAACTAGATGCATTATTGGCTCGTTATGGAGTATATCATCGAAAAGCTTTGCCTTACCATCCTCAATCAAATGGGCAAGCTAAAATTTCAAACAGAGAAATCAAAAGTATCCTTGAGAAGACCGTTGACAGTTCGAGGAAAAATTGGTCGAAGAAGTTAGATGATGCAATTTGGGCCTACAGAACTGCATTCAAAACACCAATAGGTATGTCACCTTACAGGTTGGTGTTTGGTAAAGCGTGTCATTTACCAGTTGAATTGGAGCATAGGGCATTCTGGGCCATGAAAAAGTTGAATTTTGATTGGAGTGCCGCTAGTGAACGGAGGATGTTGCAACTGAATGAACTTGATGAGTTCAGAAATGAGGCTTATGAAAACGCCAAGATTTATAAAGAAAGAGCAAAGGCTTGGCATGACAAGAACTTAGTCAGGAAGGAGTTCCAACCAGGGCAGAAGGTACTTCTTTTTAATTCAAGATTGAGACTTTTTCCTGGCAAATTGAAGTTAAGAAGGTCAGGACCATTCACTATTGTCCAGGTCTTTCCTTATGGTTCTGTGGAGGTTCAGGGAAACTCAGGTGATTCTTTTAAGGTCAATGGTCAGAGATTGAAGCCCTACTTGGGTGGTAATTTTGATCAAGCAAAGTCTATCCTCCTTCTGAAGCCTCTCTGAAGAGGGGTTCAGCGTCCGGCTAAATGACGTTAATGACAACGCTTGTAGGAGGCACCCTATGTTTTATGTGTTATTTATTTTACTTTTGTATTTGTAAACAATGGATATTTGGTTTATTTTTGGACTTTTAGAATCGTGAAAAATAAAAAAAAATTAAAATTTTTTAAAAAAAAAATGGAGAATCCTTAAGGGCCACGGCATAGCCATATAATGCCGCGGCATTGCTGGTTCTAGAGGCCCACGAATTTTGAAGAGAAGGGGCGGGCCGCGGCATGGCTGAGGAGGGCTGCGGCATTGAAACCCAGTTTTCCCAGAAAAGAGAGGCGGGCCGCGGCATGGATATCATAATGCCGCGGCATTCTATGCTGTAATTTTGATGCGAGCCGTGGCATGGTGAAAGTAATGCCGGGACCCGTGTCCGAAATCAGGGGTAAAAAGCCCTAATTTTACCATCACTCTCATTCACTTTTACAATTATCTTTTTACCAACACTCAAGCCTCTTATTCTCTCTCAATTCTCACAATCACTTCTCCATCTTGAGAATTTCATTAGCCAAGGAGACAAAAAGGAGCAACCTTGTGACAAGCAAGTAAGTATCTCACATCTATTCTAGAGCTTTGTGATTGGAGGATAGATTACATTTTGGCATTGTGGGCTGTTTTATATTTTTCTTGTGAGAAATCTAAGGGGTTTGTTATTTCTAATCTGGTGTAAGGGATTAGGTTGTGTGTTTATTGTACTCAAGTTCTTGAAAACCAATTTGGGGGATTAGTCTGTTATTCTATTGAAAAACAATGGGTCCTAAGAGAAATCCTATGAGAGATGCCTCCTCAAAGAAAGCCTCCTCATCCCGCACTCAACCAACACCACCTCCCCCGGCTGATTATGACACGCAGTTATTTGTCAATAAGGACGCGGCTGACATGTTCAAAAAAATTCATAAGAAATCTGCTGTAAGGGAAAGGGGATTTGAGTTTCATGAGGAACCTTTTGTACAAAACCCTACTTATGATATCATCCGGGCTGAAATAATGAGACGCAATTGGGGTTTCTTCTGCGACTCTACCTGTGTGGGAATGGCCAACTACTCTCAAATGTTTGAATTCTATGCCAATTTCTCATACCTTGATGCAGAAAAGCAAAATTTTATTAGGGGTAAAAAGGTGCCTACGAAAACTTATTCATTTAATCAATTACTGCACCTCCCTACATTGTTTGCGCAAGAGGACGAACATTGGCAGTTGGCCCATTTTGATGAGCCAGATTATGATGCTGTGGCTGCAGTTCTGAGTATGGAAGGTGCTCGGTTCAATTATCATAATGGCAAGCCTAAAGACATGAACAGGTGGAAGCTTAACCCAATTGCTAAGGCATGGGTTTATTTTGTAAGTTCACGTTTATTGCCGACCTCTCATCTCTCTACTGTTGATAGAGAGCATTGTTTGTTGGTTTACGCTATAATGACCAAAATGACAGTTGATGTGGGCCGAATAATTCGTTACAGCATTCGCAACATCAGCAAATTCAATACTATAGCTGGTGTTGCCCATGGTACTTTTCTCTCGACCCTATGTAACACTTATGAGGTACCAGTCTTCCCCAGTGATCTAGTTCGGAAGCCAATGGGGCCAATCAATCAGACTATGTTTACGGCATTTCCTTCGGCTTCTCTTACGCTGCCTTCCCCTGGCCAGCATTATAGGCGTAGACGGGCTGATGAACCAGTTGACATTGATCAAGCTGAGGAGGATGAAGCAGATGAAGCAGGCCCTAGTAATCCACCTTCGAATTTGGCAATTGGTGGGCCTATTGATGAGCACACGCAGCGCACGCATGATCGCTTGGATTATCTTATTTGGCAAAATCAATACTTAATCCAATCGCATCATGCGCAAAATCAGCATTACAATGACTTCATGGTGCAACAAAATGAGTATGGGCGGGTTCACATAGAGGACTTGAATGCCTTAGTAACAAGGTGGACTATGAGCTCTGCTGATGAGAATTACTTCACTCCTCCGCCGCAGTACTCTCCATACCAGTGGCCACCTCCTCCGCCATACTGATGTGGCGTCAGGTAAGTTCTCTTCCTTTGTTATTTTCTTTATCACATTGGGGACAATGTGCATCTTAAGTTTCGGGGGGGGGGGGGGGGGGGGGGCGGGAGCTTATTTTGTTTTGTTTTTATATTTTGCATTGTTTAGTTTAGCTTTTAGTCTCTTGTGTTATTTTCTGTTGTTTGTTTAGTGTAACTGTTAAGCCATCATTCTTGTCTGTTGTTGCTTTGTCTTTGCTCGTGAAAAGGAAGTTGAATTCAACTGTGTGCTTGGTTCAATTGTTTTAGAGTTTAATTTAAAGGTTTTGTGGGAAATTTTTAATATGTTTTGAAAATGCAACATTTTGGATTTTATTATATATGTTTGACTAGGGTTGGTGGTATGCCAATTTTAATTTGATAGAACTTGCATTATTTGGCCTTTGAGGCGAAATCCTTGATGACATGTGTTTTGAAAAGTGATTTAGGAAATTTTATTGGATCGATTGTGCTTTTCAAGCCAATCTTGATTTAATTTTCCCTAGATACCCTCTTTGAGCCTAAAAGTCTACCTTTTATTGTTAAACACTTGTTTTGAGCTTAACCGAATACTTTATTATTTTTTCAGTTCCTAGATTTGTACCATGAGCTTTTAAAATATAAAAGGGGATTGATTTATAATGGGTGTTACTCTTGTGTATTGGTGTTGGCAATAGAAAAATTCAAGAAAAGATTGAGAAAGAAGAAAAGAAAAAAAAAGAGCTTTGAGAGAAACTACTTTTCTTTTGATGTTCCCATTAAAATGCATAAGTTTGGGGGAAATGTAGTATAAAAAAAAAAATCTAGTGTTTAAATTTCTCAATCTTTGGAAATAAAGAGGATCTTTGGGTTGTGTTAAATTGTGTTGTGAATATCAAGATTGGGTGTTAAGTTTATATGCTTATGGTAATGTTGAGCCTAAATGACAATTTCATCTACCCTTGCCTAAGCCTAACGCTATAACCCGTGAAAGTCCTTTTGATTTCAAAACACGTGTTATTGATATTAGTGGAGAAGGTTAAGTAATGCAAGCATATTGAACAATTGGTTTGTGGAATTGTCTAGAATGAGTTGAGCATAGATGATAGAGTCCAAGTGTTGTAGTCATTTTCGTGATATATTATTGATTTCCCTAATTGAACTTTACAAATTGGACTTTAAGGCAATTGAGCTGAAATTCTGGTTATTATTATTGCAATTGAGATTTCATGAGTTTTGGCAAAGCAATGTAGATGGTAATGATGGTTTAGCTTGTTCATTTTGTGTTTGTTTCTTTTTGTTAGTTTAACTTGGTCTTTACTCGAGGGCGAGTAAAGGTTAAGTTTAGGGGAGTTTGTTGAGTCTAGATTTTGTCATGTTTAGGTGATGTTTTAAGTAGTCTTTTATTTCGTTTTTCTTTCATTTAGTGCGGGTTTATGCTTTGTTTGTTTGTCTATGTGAATATCAGGAAGAATTGAGTACTTGGAGGAAAATGTCAATGAAAGGGAAGAAATAACCAAGTTTTTCAACATATTTTGAGAAAGAATGGATCTCAACATGATTTGGAAGTGTTGGTGAATTTTTGGGATGAAAACTTGAAAAATTGAGAAATCCCTTAAGAGCCACGACATGAGCAAAGTAGAGTCGTGGCTAGGTGGTGAAACAGAACCACTGTTTTGAAGGAGAACCACGGGTCGCGGCATGGCTAAAGAGGGTCGCGGCATAGATGGGCATCAACCCAGAAATCGTCGACACGGGCCGTGGCATGGCTGACTAGGGCCGCGGCATGGTGCATGTAGAGCCGCGGCCCGCCTCTTTTAAAAATTGAATCCTAGGTTTTTATTTGGTGAAAAAGAGAGAAGAAAGCACGTACGGACTGGGGGAGTAGTTCTTGCTTGAAGGCTGAAGGCTTTGAGTATTCTATCTACATGTTTTTCTTCTACTTTCTGATGTTATCTTCAATTTTCGTTGTGATTAGTATTATGATTATGAACTAATTTTCTATTTAGGATGGTTAATTGAATCACTTGAATCCCTATTATGAACTAATGCAATTTCAATTCTCTTCTTCTTCAATCTTCTTCAATTCCATATAACCTGTTCTTATAGACTGATTATTGATTGGCCATCTATAGTCATATATATATATATATGTTTTTAAGTCAAAATCTGAGAAGTGAGATTTGAATCTGCTGTGGTTATATTGGACATAATTCTAATTTGGAACGAATGTATCCAAATTAATTGTGTAACTATTTATTAAGTTGTCAAGATTAATGCTACCTTTGTGGTTCAATTTACCATAGAAATATAGGAAATTGTCACCTAGGTTGAGTTTATAATTCATAGTATGATTATAGGCTGCTGTATCAACTTGTTAATTGAATTAGGCAAAAAGAAGAAGAACTCAGTACTTTGCATTAGGGAATAATAGGGAGGATAGTTGATGAGATTAAACATCCTAATTGTTTTGCAGTGGTTAAATCAAAGGTTTTACTATTAGTTGTTATTCCATTTAATTTTCAATTATTGTTTCTGCACTTTATAGTTTCTTTTGCTATGTCTACAAAAATCAAGAATTTTAATTTATCAAATAGAAAGAGAAATTAATTGACTGGTAATTGATAATTCAGTCCTTGAGGACGATACTTGGTTTCTTTACCATATTATTACAAATTGCGACTGTGTGCACTTGCATAGCTTAAATTATCGCAACACATCCTAACCCCAATCTTGATGCATCGCAATACACCACAAACTTGCCCCTATCTGAAGGAAGTCTCAGCACAGGAGCAGTAATCAGTCATCGCTTCAACTCGTGGAAGTTATTCTCACATCTGTCTGACCATACAAACTTCAAGTTCTTCCGTGTCAATTCTGTCAGTGGTGTAGCAATCTTTGAGAATCCTTCCACGATGCACCGATAATACCTTGCCAACCCAAGGAAACTCCTAACCTCTGAGGCGTTCCTTGTCCTCGGCCAATCCCTAACTACTACATCCTTTGCTAGATGTACCTTAATCCCATCTCAACTAACAATGTGACCTAGAAATGTCACCTGCGATAACCAAAACTCGCACTTCTTAAACTTGGAATACAACCGATGCTCCCTCAATCTCTGCAATACTAACCATAGGTGATTCTCATGCTCTGCCTTTGAATTAGAGTAAAGCAGGATATCATCGATGAAGACAATCACAAACTAATCCAAATAATCCTTGAACACCTTATTCATCTGATCCATAAACGCTGCTGGGGCATTGGTCAACCCAAATGACATGGCTAGAACTTGTAATGTCCATACCTCATGCAAAAGGCCATCTTCAGAATATCCTCATCCTTGATCCTCAGTCGGTGATAATCAGATCAAAGATCAATCTTTGAGAACAATGTCTTGCCCTGCAACTGGTCAAACATATCGTCTATCCACGGTAATGGGTACTTGTTCTTGATAGTTAGCTTATTTAACTCCCTATAATCTATACACATCCTCAGGGTCCCATCTTTTTTCTTCACAAACAAAACTGGAGCAGCCCATAGTGAGAAGCTAGGTCTGATAAACCCCAGGTCCAGTAATTCCTATAACTATACCTTCAACTCCTTCATTTCTGCCAGATCCATTCTGTATGGTACCCTTGACACTGGTTCTGTACCTGGTGCCAGCTCAATGATGAACTCAATCTCCCGGTGTGGTGGCAGTCCCAGTAAGTCCTCAAAGAACACATCTAAGAACTCACACACTAATTTGGTCTCCTTTGGTTCCATTGGCTTGACCTTAGTGGTATCCACCACGCTAGCTTGGAATCCTATACAACCTCCTTGTAATACGTATCTAGCCCTCAATGCTGATATCATAGGCATACGGGGTTCATGCACAATGCCAACAAAAATTAAGGGGTCCTCACCCTTAGGCTCAAAAGTCACCATCTTCTTCTTGCAGTCTATAGTCGCCCCATACTTGGCCAACCAATCCATTCCCAAAATCATGTCAAAATCATCCATATCCAACTCAATCAAGTCCAATGATAGTTCTTTGTTGTCCACCACCACTGGTAATGACCTAACCCATCTCCTAGAGACTACTAGCTCCCCAGTAGGCAATAAAGTCTCAAACTCCGCATTATAATAATCACAGGGTCTACAATCTATCAATCACTCCACTATAAACATATGAGTGTGTAGCAACAGAATCAATCAACACAATATATGGAGTGTCAGCACTAGAAAGCTGACATGTCACTACTGAGTGACTAGCCTCAGCCTCTGCGTGAGTCAAGGCTAACACTCAAGTTAAAGTCAAGATGTCTAGCGTCTTGGGTTCCCCTTTCTTCAAACTCGGGCAGTCCTTCTTGAGATGTCCAACCACCCCACACAAATAGCATGCGTTCACCTAACATTCTCCTAGATGGCGCTTCCTACACCTGACACACTCTGGGTAACTCCTTCAAGTCTCATTGCCACTATAGCGGCTGCCCTGAACACCCCGACCCCTCCCATCAGGACCTATAGTGGTCGAGGTGTTAGGGGTCTTCCTCTTCTGGTCACTAGGTCCTCCGCCCCTACCAGATCGCACAAATGGAGGCACTACCCTCTGAACATCACGTCGTGTATCACTCTTCCTCTATATCTTGTTCTCTGCCTCATCAGCTATGAGGGCTTTCTCAACCACTTGGGCATAGGTGGTTTCCCCTGGTACTGACATAGTTCGAACATAACGGGTTGTCATAACATTTAGCCCCCACACAAATCTATTCTACCTGGCTGCGTCTGTAGGCACTAGATTAGGTGCAAATTCAGCCAGCCTATCAAAGTTCAGGGCATACTCAGTTACTAACATATTTCTCTGCACCAAACTGGTAAACTCGTTCACTTTCGCTGCTCTAACAACATTACTATAATACTTCTGGTTAAACAGGTCTCGGAACTCATCCCTACTCATAGTAGAAACATTTCGAGTTTGGGATGCCACCTCCCACCAAACACGGGCATCGTCTTGAAACATAAAGGTGGTGCAAGCTTCTCTTTCATTACCTTCCACCCTCATAAAAACTAGGATGGAGGTAGTCAGGCTCATCCACTGCTCAACCTTGAGCAGATCTGGTCCTCCCTCAAAGGTTGGAAGATGTTGCTTCCCGAATCTCTCGTATAGCGGTTTCCACCTATTTTCAAACTCAGGCTGCTGTACGACTGGTACCACTGTAGGTAGCATGTCTAATGCAGTGTTCCCTGGCGAAACCTACTGTCTCAATAAACAGATATCAGCAATCATCTGCTGCCACTTCTCAGGAACTGGTGGAGGGTTCTGACCTTGGTTATCATCTCTAGCCTTGATCTCAGCGCTAGCTAATTGAACTAATCGCCTTGGAGGCATAGCTCTCCAAGTATATCTACAATCAACGACTCCACTGATTAGGCAATGATAACAGGTTTTTGAAGTCACCGCACGGTCCAACATCAAAAATTAAGCAAATACATGCAACCACAATGCAAACAAGCATTTCAATAACACTATCATACAATAGTAATGCTAATAAGCATGGCTTTCCATGTACACATATCATTCAAGGGCTAGACCCTATCAGAATATCTCATGCTCCCTAATAAGACAGACAGATAAGGCATTTATATCTTATTTAAGTAGTTAAATGCATAACAACATAAAAAGTTACCAAACCCTAAGTCGAGCTTGTCTGTAGCGGCGAGTGTACATGCCCAGCCAGTCTTTAGGAATCCTTAAACCTAGACCACTATGATATCAAGTGGTAACGCCCTGGATAGGCAAGACCATTACACTGTGTATTTTAAAAAGTGCTGGACTTGCTAATCAAGTCATTTGGATATAAATGTGTATCTAAGAGTAATTAATAGAGTAGGGTTTAAAAGTTTTGATCATAGGAATTGTTACTTTCATTTAAAAGTTTATGTTTGTACAAGGGATCCGAAGAGAAACATTTACAAGGCATTTACAACTCCAAAGGGTAATTACAACATAAGCTGGCCTAAGCGGCAAAATTTGGGTTTGACTCTAGTCCTTCTTGAATCCTCGGTTGTGGCAGTCCAACATCTGCAAATGTACATGCCGCCCCTAAAGCTACCAAGATGTACCGCCCTGGATAGCCAAGACCATTACACTGTCTATTTTAAATAGGTCCAGACTTGCTGTAGAGTCCAAGAACTTTACTTAGCTAGTTAGATAGTAGTATTATAGTATTTATAGTATTATCTTTATGACTGTGGATTTTTGGTTCAGACCGGGAATTATTTGGACACTCATAGTAGTACTTGTAGATTTTCTAAGTTTAACCTATAGTTTAAGAATATTAATTTTAACCTAAGGTTTGATTAATATGACTAATATTAAGGATAATATTTATTATACTATAAGGTTTAGACAACAACCAATAGGATTTTAAGCACATGTTATGAATGGGTGATTAAGGATTAAGTACTTTGAGGATTAAATTTAATAAGGGTAAAGTTTGAATGCTCTAAGGTCAGTCAGCAGATTTGAATACGTTTAAGGGCTTAGTCAAGGCTGTTTACTCCATTCAAACTTAGCTAAAAATGTGTAATTTCGTGTTTAAATAATCAGCGTGTGCCGATATATCGCAGCTATAGGGGGCGATATATCGCAGCACGTAGATACGGAAAACACGAAACGATGCACGACAGCCTCGGGCATACTGGCCCAGGCGATATATCGCCTACAGGGGGCGATATATTGCCCCTCTCAGATTATTTTGAAAGTTTTTGAATTCTTTTTTCATTCAGCCATTCACCCTCTTGATAAGTCCAACACCTTTTTGAACGAGTCTTCAGCTTCTGCTGAACGATTATTCAAATTATTTTCACCTAAAAAGCCATTATTTTTATTCTAGTGAAATTAAGATCCTTTCATTCCTAAACTCTATAAATAGAACCTAGTACCCAGCCATTATTCACCTTTTACTCTAAGTTCAGAGGCTGCAAGTTGCTAGGTGAGTGTGAGAGTTAAACACTTGGGTGGGGAAATCATAAGCTTGATCATCATAATCTTATCAAACACTTGGGGAAGTAAGGTTTTATAGTATTTCGGTTTGAGGTGTAGATTGGTCTTACAAGTCTTCAAGGTAACCCAAAACTCTAGTTCAATTCTGTACTTTTCTTTCAAGTTCTCATAGTCTTTTACTCAGCTTCTAACCTTAATTTTTCTTTTGGTTAGGAAATCTAAGTTCTTGAGCAAAAAGGTTTTGGTAAGTATGTTTCTCAAAGGTTTAGTCCTTCCATTCCTTTCATTTATTTTTCTTCAAATCTACTCACCCTGTTATATATGGTTTTAGGAGTGTTCCAAAAGTCCCAACTTTGTCCTCACATCCCGGTAACTTTGGTAAGGAAAATCGGATAGAATCTATATGTTATATGCTTATGTTATCTTATGTTTTATGCTATGAAATATGTTATAAAATATGTTATGAAATATGTATGTTTGTAGGCTTGGGCATATGACCCATTTGACTAACAATCCCCAAATAGATTATGGGCATATGACCTACTTAGCTAGTAGGACCCCACTAATCTAATGGGCATATGACTTGATTAGTCTATGGGACCCCAAGTAATAATGGCCATTATAGTATGTGCATGATATAAGTGTTATGTTAAGTTTTTATGTTTCTTATGAAATTTATGTATATGAACTATGTGTTAGATTTTTCCTTGCTGGGCATTAGGCTCATTCCTTTTTGTTTATATGTGTAGGAAAATAGCTTTAGTGGCGGTAAGATTCGTGGATGCTTGGGGAATGTGTATCGGTGGTGAATGGATTCAAGGAGTCGAGAGTTCGATTTCGAGGATGTAGTCTTTTATTTATGGTTTTACATGTATTTTTCCGCACTTGCTATGTAACTCCTTTTATTTTAAATTATGTTTTGTTTTTAAGACAATGGGATCCCATATCCTACTTATTTTATGAAAGTAACTCTTATTTCTACAAGTTTCCAATAAAGTTATGGTATTTTCGCAAATGTAAGTTTTATTAAGGATTTGTATGTATAGTTTCATTAATGGTCCAAAAGTCTAGAGTATTGGGTCATTACACTTGCTAATCAAGTCATTTGGATATAAACGTGTAACTAAGAGCAATTAACGCATTAGGGTTTAAAAGTTTTGATCATAAGAACAATTACTTTCATTTAAAAGTTTAAGTTTGTACATGGGATACCAACATAAACATTTACAAGGCATTTATAACTCCAAAGGGTAATTACAACATAAGACGGCTTGAGTGACAAAATTAGGGTTTGACTCTAGTCCATCTTGAATCCTCGATTGTGGTGGTCGAGCAGCTGCAAATGTACACGCCGCCCCTAAAGCTCTCTAGCTCATGGTTGGTGCAGCTTTCCCTTTCCCTTACATGCACCACATAGCACCTATGAGACAAGGCTCAGCAAGAAAACTTAAATCAATATATTCAAATAAGCAAAAAAATATAAACAACATGATTACCAGTAACAACCCTGCTCAAACAAACACATAATCCAATTTAAACTGCCAATGAGTTAGACAAGTGTAGATTGTACTTCTAATTATTTAGGTGGCGTTCATACTAGACAAGTGCATATTTCACTCCCAGGTTTCCCTAGCCAAATGGCATGCGTTTCGCATGCTTATTGCTGTCCTCGGCTCCCTTAGGCCGAGCTTTCAGATCAGGTATAATTAAATATACTATTTGTCTATCACACAATCAGATGCAACGTATACAAGCATGCCTAATCAAGTAATCACAGACATAATTATAGTCATATCCATTGACAGGGACCCGAGCCCCAAATAAAACCAGGGTGAAGTTTTCTTACCTCGAGTCCTGAGCAGATAGTGTATGGCGATCCCGAGCACGATCCTTGCTCCCGAGCCCTAACGACATAACCTAGTCACAACACAATAATGGACAAACATCAAGCACTAGACTATTTAAAATCTTCTGGGTTAATTCCTAGCCTCAGGGATCTCAAATTCTACTAAACCAGGTAGTAGAATCCTTCGCAAGCCTTTAGGTTTCAGTTTTGGAGCTTAAAAACCCCATTTGGCCAAAATCCTCAATTTGAGCAGCGACGCCCCCATAAGCACTGCGACCCTCTACAAGTCAGAAAGAAAATTCCCTTAATTCCCTAGACACACGCCACGATGCAACCCACCTAGCACCGCGGCACTAAGGCAGTTTAGAGGACCTCCCCTAGCCCCTGAGTTCATGTGGGCTGCGGCACTCCAAGAACAACGCCGTGACACGACCACGCGAACCCAATATTCTGGGTTTTTCATGCATTTTCCTTGAGCCAAAATCTCTTCAAACCCAACCCAAAGTTATTTTAAAGACCCAACTGGCTCTAGGACTTTCAATAACACAACATAAGCATCATTAACATCGCCAAAACTAAACGAAATCCTTGCCAAAACTCAAAATCAAAACTAAAGTGTAAACCTCAACCAAAAAATTAAACCATAACAGAATTCCTTGAAAACCATAGCAGAAATCTTACCTTAACTGAGATTACGACCTCAAGTTGCCTCTTAATCCCAATCCTAGCTCCAGCTCCTTCGATTCCCAGGCCAATTCTCCTAAAAAATTCAAAAGCTTTCCAATACTTCAAGAGAGAGAGATAAAGGAGAGAGAGAGAGAGAAGGAATGTGAGTTGTGTGCTTTGTTTGAATGAATAAACCCTCAACAAAGGGTTACCCCCTTAATTTAATTATATGGTCAAATGACCAATTTGCCCCTACACACTCTTAACCTTCAAGGTAACCCTCAAGGACAATTCAGTCATTTTGCCACTACATCCCACTAAACCTCAAATAGCACTATGAATTCCCAATTAATCCCAACATACCCAAATAATCACCAAATAACTACATATATCCTGATAAATCCCAACTATGTATTAGATTACTAAAATACCCCTAGGCTCACCCCAAGCCGGATATTTGACCCCGTTGTGATATTTCTGCTAACTCGCTCACTAGGATCGCCTCGTGCTGAATATCACAAATATATCCACATAATAATGTGGTCTCAATCATAGAAAACATATAATTACAATTATACCCTCAACGGGACAAAATTACGAAAATTCCCCTTATTAACGAAAATGGGCCCACATTCATATTCAATACAAATAAACATGCATAAGTATTCATATCACAACATAATTCATATAGACAACATAATCACACATATATTCAATTAATTTCACCTAATTTGCATATAAATCCAAGTATGCCATCATGACACACTAATCAAGGCACTAAGCCTTATTAGAAAATTTGGGACGTTACAACAATTCCCCATTCAGTCAGGCTAATTTGTATGTCCCCAAACATACAACACTCTCAACATGGTATGAGCCTTCCCAGTTAGGTCCCAGCACTCTCGTAACGGGGTCTCGAGTGGGTAAGAAGACTCTTCGCAACACCAGATCTCCGACCCCAAACTTTCTATCCTTAAATTCGAAGTTGAAATATCTGGCTACTTTCAGCTGGTAGGACAGTACTCGAAGCTGAGAAGCTATACGGAGCTCCTCCACAAGGTCCAGGGACTCTAGGAGTAAAGCGTGGTTTGTGGTTGGATCATACGTATCCCAACAGTGCGTGGAGATTGCTGCCTCAACCAGGAGCATGGCCTTATACCCATTGGCCATAGAGAATTGTGAGTGGCCAGTGGAGGTCCTGGCAATGGTGCAGTGACACCACAATGCCCTAGGTAGCTCCTCAGGCTAAGCGCCTTTTTCTAGTTCAAGCCTTTTCTTCAAGGTGCCTTTGAGCTTCTTGTTGACTACTTCCACTTGCATGTTCGTCTGTGGGTGGGCCATAGAGGAAAAGCTCTTCATAACCCCGTGTCGCTAACAGAAGTCCATGAACACCTCACTGTCAATCTGCATGTTGTTGTCAGAGACTATCTTCCTCGGGAGCCCGTAGCAGCAAATGATGTTTTTGATGAAGAAGTCCAGTGCCTTCTTGGAGGTGATCGCAGCGAGTGGCTCGGTCTTGACTCACTTCAGAAGTAGTCGACCGCCACTATTTCATACTTCACTCCTCCTTTTTCCGTGGTCAATGACCCGATTCTTGGTATCTTGGTGAAGCGTTGGCACTTGTCACACTTCTTGACATAGTCCATCACGTCTCCATTCTTGGTGGGAAAAAAGTATCCTTGTCTCAAGATCTTTTTGGTGAGGCTCTGCCCCCTAGTGTGGTCTCCACAAAATCCCTCATGAACTTCTCAGAGTATTAGTCTGGCTTCTTGCTTGGATGCACATTGGAGCAAGGGAAACAATTATCCTCGCCTATACAGTTTGTTGTCCATGATAACATACCAAGGTTCCTAGTAAATCAACTTCTGAGCTACTTTCTTATCCTGCGGTAACTCCCCGAAGACAAGATATTTCACTATGGGCTCCATCCAACCGTCCTGGGGTTGGACTACTTCCACTTCCTCGGGAGCTGAGATGCTCAGAGCAGCCAAGTAGTCAATGGGGACTACATTGATCAGCTCAGCATCATTGGTGGTTGTAAACTTGGCCAGGGCATTAGCGTTAGAATTATGTTCCCGTGGCACTTGTCGAATGGTGAATTTTTTGAAATTGTGCATCATTTCTTGGGTCTTTGCCAAGTAAGAGGCCATTTTTGTTACCCGTGCCTGGTACTCCCCAAGTACTTGATTAACTACTAGCTGCGAGTCACTAAAAATCTCAAGGCTCTTGGCCTTGAGCTCAAGTGCTACTCGGAGACCAGAAATAAGCGCCTCATACTCTGCTTCATTATTTGAGGTGTCAAACCCAAATCTCAGAGCGCTGTGAACCCTATGCCCCTCGAGAGATACCAAAATGAGGCCTGCTTCAACACCATTTTCATTCGATGATCCATCAACGTATAGCTTCCATGTGGGTCCAACCACCGAGGAATCCCCAGGTCTTTCGTGGTTTCTCGTACATTCGACAAAGAAATCTGCCAATGTCTGTCCATTTATGGCAGTTCTCGGGTGATAAGTGATGTAAAACTGACTAAGTTCGACCGACCACTTCAGGACTCTCTCAGATGACTCCAGGTTTTGGAGGACCTGTCATAGGGGATGGTTTGTGAGGATCTTGATGGGATGTGCCTAGAAATAGAGCCATACCTTCTGACAAACTACCATTAGGAAAATGGTTGGCTTCTCCATGAGCGGGTATTTGGACTCCGCTTCAGGGAGTCTTTTGCTTACGTAGTACACGGGGTGTTGGACACGACCTTCTTCATGCACTAAGGCGACACTGATGGCACTTTCTGAGACAACCATGTAGAGTAGGAGGGGATCTCCATCTATAGGATTTGATAGATAGGTGGGTTCGCCATGTGTGCCTTCAGCTACTAGTTGCCTACTCATACTCCCTCGGCAATTCAAACCTCTGACCTCCTCGAAGTATGTTGAAGAATGGGATGCACTTGTTAGCTACCTTGGAAACAAAGAGACTCAGGGTGGCTATCCTCCTGGTAAGACTTTGAACATCCTTATTCTTTTAGGGGGATGGCATATCGACCAGGGCTTTGCTCTTCTTGGGTTTCGCCTCTATCCCTCGAGCACTGACGATAAAGCCCAGGAATTTCCCGGACGCAACTCCAAAAGTGCACTTCTGGGGATTCAGTATCATCCCAAACCTAAGAAGTATTGAAAACACTTCTGCTAGGTCCTTTACATGGTCGTGGGTTGTTCTAGACTTGACCAACATGTCATCTACATAAAATTCCATATTCCATCCCAACTGTTCCTTGAACATACGGTTCACGAGCCTTTGGTAGGTGGCACTGACATTGTTCGACCTGAATGGCATCAATTTATAATAGTAAACTCATTTATTAGTTCAGAAGCTGGTGTGTTCTTGATCTGCGACATGCATGGAAATTTGGTTATACCCCGAGTTTGCATCCATGAAGAATAAGAGCTCGTACCTGAAGGTGGTGTCGACCATCTGATCAATTTTCGACAATAGGAAAAAATCTTTAGGGCAAGCCTTGTTAAGGTCAGAGAAGTCTATGTAGGTCCTCCCCCAGGTGCCATTTGGCATGGGCACAAGGACTGGATTAAATACCCACTTGGGGTATTGGGTGTCCCGAATGAATCTATTTGCGAGTAGCTTGTTCACCTACGCCTTTAAGGCTTCCGCCCTTGTCTGGTCAAATGCTCTCTGCCTTTGCTGAATTAGAGCGATGTTGGGATCGACATTCAAGGCATGAAAAATGATATTTGTGTCAATTCCAGTCATGTCAGAGTGAGACCTAGAAAAATTGTCCTGATTTTCCCGGAGAAGCCCACCAAGGCTTCTCGGACATCCGCCTTTAGATTTTTCACAACCTTTGTCTGCTTGTCAGGGACAGAGGCATCGAGGGACACATCCTCGACCTCCTCAATAGGCTCAATAGCCCACTCTTCTTGAACACATGGGTCTAACTCATTGGTTTCATCAACCTGAACAATATTCACCTCCACCTCCTTGGGAAGAGGCAGCTCGGACGCCAACGCCTCAACTACCATTACTGGTTGTTTGAGGGATACATTGTAACATTGCCTCAATTATTTTTGGTCTCCTTGAACTATGAAAATCCTCGACTCCATGGGGAACTTCATGCACAAGTGTCGAATGAAGGTTACTGCTCCGAACTCCACTAAGGCTGGATGCCCCAAGATGGTGTTATACGCCGAAGATCACTCTACCACCACGAGGTGCATTACTTAAAGGCCTGGTGAGGCACTTCTCTGAGTGTCACAAGCAGCTTGATTTTGCCCATCGGTATGAGACCTGTCCCCGAGAACTCATATAGAGTCGAGGTTCAGGGGGACAGGTTGCTTGTGGTCAACCCGATATTCTAGTAGGCTGACTTGAACATGATGCTCACTGAACTCCTGTTGCCCACCAAGATCCGAGCAACCATCTTATTGGAAACCTGGCTCTCGATCACCAAAGGATCATGGTGTGGAAAATGCACTCATCCTTGGAATCTTGGTTGTCAATTGAGCTAAGGTCAACACCTCATTGTCATGGTTTAAGGCCTGCGCATACCTGTTCTGCGAGCTTTGGGAGGTACCCCCCCAAGTGGGGTCCTCCAGAGATAGTCCCCATTCACCCATTCATTAGGAGAGGTCCATGGATGAACTGCTATTGCGAAGCTACGGGCACTGTAACCGGACCTTGGGGAGCTGTAGGCTGCGTAGGTGCTCCCACAGCCGGTGCCTAAGCTTGGTGTGCTCCATGCCGAACATACTGGTGGAGGTGTCCCAGTTTGATGAGGTTTTTTATCTCATGCTTGAGCTGGCGGCAGTCATTGGTGTGGTGCCCCACATCATTATGAAAATGGAAAAATTTCCTCGGATCTCGCCTTTTCCTATCTCTTCGCATGGGCTGTAGCTTCTAGTAACGGACATGCTATTCTGTGGCCACAAAGATGTTCCCCTGAGAGTCCACTAAGTCAGTATACTCAGAGTACTATGAGATATACTTCTCGTCTGGGGCAGCTCTCTGTCCTGTCTGAACTATCCCATTTCCTTTGGGCTTTCTGCCCTTGCCCCTGCCCCCACGTCTTCTGCTGCTGGGGGTCCGGCTGGGTGCGGTTGACTGGGTTGGAGCAGCAACACCAGCAATGAATCTCGGCTGATAAGCACTGTATCCAATGGGCGCTACTCCATATCCTGTTAGGCTGGCATTAAAACCAGTGGGTGGCACATCATTAAAGCCAGCTTGTGGGACAATTGGACTGAACTAGGCACCCGACACACTCAGTTGGATAGGAGTGTAAGGCAGATAATGGGTCCCCGAAGCCATGGGGCTTGGCATCGTTGGAGTTGGAAAGGTGATAGCCCACTAACTGCTCTGATCTAGGCATCTTCCCAATTAATATATTCTTTTGGTTGATGAATGAAGTCGTCGAGCCTACAACACCCTCTCTGCTAGAGGTCATCCCATAACGGGGATCCCGTGTGAATGCCGACTTACATGACCATCACCTCCTAGTTGTCATTGACCCTCTTGGTCCTCATAGCTTCCTCCTTTAAGTGCTTGAGGTAAGATTTGAGGGTCTCGAAGGGTTCCTTCTTTATGTTGGCCAAAGCATTGACCTCAAAGTTCACCTTCCGAGAAGATATAAACTATCTTCAGAATGAAGACGACAGCTGGTTCCGAATGAATCGATCCTGACTTGTGCTTCTTAAAAATTTCATTTGTTGGTCCTGTCAAGGTTAATGGGAACACATGACACTTGGCATCTTCATAGACATGATACACCGACATCAACCTATTGAACTTCGGAAGGTGGTCGGTGGGATTTGTGCTACCATCATAAGACGTGATGGCAGGCATCTTAAATCCCTGTGGTAACATGGCTTCCACAATATGAGGGGCACATAGTTCCCCATCGTCATCCTCTAAATGCACCATTGCCCTCAGGGTATGCTACTTCCGTTTCCCCATCAAGCTTAATATTTTCATTGTTAACCGAGATGCCGATGTCACGTTCTCGATTAACGAAGATGTTTCAACTATTGGCTCCTTTGCCATTGTTCTTGTGGTGATGGTGAGGTACTATGGGGACACCACCTCTAGGAATCGTGTTATCCGTATTGGTCCACATAGGCGGAACACCCTGGGCTCCATGGGCATTGACGTCCCAACCGTGTCCTCAGGCACCTTGGCCTTTATCCCTACTAGTTGACCTCGGGGTCTGGTTGTCTTTGGGGGCTCGATGAGCCTTCTTTTGCTTTGGAGCAGGGTTGTCATCGACCTTACCTTTTCCACGATCTTGTGGCATAGGTGGGGCTCCAAATCCAGCTGGGTACATGAGGGGGACGCCACATCAAGTGGGTGCTCAGGAGGCACACCGGCTCGGTTGACGAGTGGCACTCCAGTTGGGTACACAGGTGGCACACTAGCTGGCTGCCTAGCTAGTACTTCTCCATGGGACTCCAATCGCATCCCTTGGGCTGCCAGCGTAGCCCTCATGGATTTAACCATCTCCTGTAGGGCGACGAGTGTCAAATTTCTACTGCTGACTGGCCACCTGGTCGCGTAGCACCACCACTTATGGCATCTCCTCCACGTCCATGGGCTGAGTTGGTGGACGGCTAGTTTCTCCTCCCTCAACTCCGGCTAGGGGAGCTGCATCATCTGATGCATTTCTCCGAGTGGTCACCATGACTATGTTATTTAAGCTTTCTTCAAACTCTCAATGACAGCACCAAAATGTTGACTGCGTTTTTCACTATCAACTTAATCCGAGAGTTTTAAAAAAATAATAGAAAAGAGTACAAGGATTTTACGTGGTTCAGATTATAAAAGAGGCCCAGTCCACAAGTCTCTGATATTTAATGAGCTTGAAGCTTGTTTGAGCAAGCTTCAATGGTGGTTCTCAGGCAGTGTATATATTGCAATGAGTTATAGAGTTTCTATATCTAAAATTCGGACCCTTTACAATGAGATACCCCAACCCCATTTATAGAGGTTGGGACCATTAATGTTAATCATCTATCATTAACCCAAACTCCCTCATTATGGGGTATTAATGATGAATTAATACAAAATGGGGGTGTTGTGGGAAATGTCGATTGTCGAGGGTACGAACTCGACACCACTAATCGAGGCTTACCAAAAATTGTCAAATGATCTTCTGGTGACACATACCTGCAGTCACTAACACCTAGTAGCTACTTTTGGCCCAAGGACCAGAATCCTAGACTTGGGAGATGGGCGAGTGAAGAGAGCTCCTCGGAACATGGCCTCACCTGGAGACATCCTCGCCTTGAGGACAGACCTCGAGGCGTGGCCTCACCTGGAGACATTCACGTCTTGGCTGGTTTGGGTTTCCTGAAGGAGTTCACACTCCGAGCACCTCATGACTTATCTTGTCGTTAGTCACTCCTAATTTCCATGTGTCTCATGGTGAAAATGCGAACAACACTTTGAATATCAAGATTTGCATTCATACTTTGAATATGGTTCTTGATTAGTCTCTAGAATTTAAAATATTGAAATAATTCCCATTATTCATTGTTGGAAAGAAAATGGACGCCATAAATCCCCAACAATAAAAAAAAATTCTATCTTTAATTACTTTCTTTTATGTTTTTGCATAATCAACAATTAGAGAAATTTGCTCATCTTCTACAATCTTCAAATCCTTGCTTCAAGATTTTGTTTGTGTTGAACACATAACGAGATCAAAGAAAATTCTATTTGGATATGCGCTACATGAATGTGATTATGGATTCAAAGTCTTCATCAACAAAGGATGAGACAACTCAATGGGAGTACATACTTAAAAAGAATGGTATCATCAAATTCCACATTTCTAAATGTTTATATTTCAAGAATTCGAATGAAATATGTTTGCTTCCATAATTTTGTTTATGTTAAGAGTACAATGGTGAAGGTTAATGAACAATTCAAGGGCTATTGTGTTGGGGTTTTATGCCCTAATTAAAACCCAAATTCTTTGTAATCTCATTTTATTATCAATAAAAGAATATAAATCATTTTTTGACTTGGCCAATTACTTTGCTCACATGTTTTATTTTCATGATTATTTGTTTAATATAAACTTCTATTAAATCCTAAGCATATAGCTAATCTTATTTATAGTGATGTAATAACAGTGGAATATAAATATTATTATATGTTCAAAATAAGTTAGTCCTAAGATTAGTCAGTGCACATGATTTACGCTGATTTGCCAATCTATGATATGATCTACTTACTCATTACAGTGTTATGTTCTTTCCAGAACATTAGCAAAGTAGATAGGATCGGATGTATTTGTTACATCGTACATGAACGATATTGACAGTTGATAAGATAAGTAAACATACCGTTATTATCTATTCTAGTCATATCATATAGTTGACCATAGGTCAATTCAATCTCAATTATGAGTGGTTAGTATTCTAACTGATTGTATTATTTGAGTTCTTTGACTTGTTCGTTACCAGCTTACCCTACGAACTAGTCCATACTTACATCTTGGGAACTCGGTAGTATAATTAAGTGGGAGTGTTAATCATAGATATGAACATCTATAGCTTCTAATGAAGAAGTGAAACGATGGTTTCCTTTTAGTTTGGTTCAAGGTGTTAAATGATAGAGATCTCATTTCCGTAATTAAATTAGTTTACTAAAATATCATTTACAAGGAAATAAGTGTTTTAAGGATAAAATACAATGAGGGGTAAAATGGTATTTTAGTCCTATCTCATTGTAGACCTTCTATATTTTTTATAGAGCGTTCTATGAATTCAAGAGTGCAATTCTGAGTCTATAGTGGAGTTACGAGGAATTAATAAGTTAGTAAATTTATTTGTAAGATTTATGATAACTTATTGGAGCTTGATTTCAAAGGCCAATGGTCCCCATTGTACCTTGGATAAAATCATCTAGATAGTCTCAATTAATTGATTTAATTATCAATTAGAATTATCAAAGTTGACCAGGTCAATTTTGGATAGTTTCATAGAGTTACGTAATTTTGAGAAGAAAAGAGAAATCACGGTAGATTTATTAATTAAGATAAATTGGTATCTAAATTAATAAATAAGTTTAAATCAATGTTCAAATTATAAATAATTAATTTGATAAAGGATTTAAATAATGATTTAATTAATTAAATCAATAGATTATAATACAAGCCTTGATTTTAAGTCCAATGGGCTTATAATCAAATGGGAAATTTCACGGGCCTAAAGCCCATGATAATTTCGACCTAGCTAGGGCTTTAAAATGGACATTACTTTATTGATTTTTTAATTAAATTAAATGACCTAATTGAGTCTATAAAAGGAGTGCTTAGAGAGAAGTCAAAACATAAGTTTAATCACAAGTTTTGTGATAGTTTTAGATTCTCTATAAACACAAGTCCTTTTCTAAGCCTCTTTGTTATTTTCTCTTCTTCTCTCTATATCTATCTCATGTGTTGAGAATTTCCCACACTAGTCTAGGTGATTCTAAGGATACATTGGAAGACTGGGAAGAAAATAGAAGATTGGTTCAGTTTCTTGATAATACTTTGCGATAGAGAGGATACAAGAGTTAGAGAAACTGAAGGAATGACTCTTTCATTCCGCTGCGTATACTGTAAGTATTCTTGTCTTTTTTTCTCTTTGAATTCAATTTTAGAAACATGTTCTAGGTTATCTCATATTAATTTGTTTAATATTAGATTTACAAGAAAATAAATAAAGATCCTGTATAAGTTTTCTTAACAACTGACCTCAGAGCATTTGGTAATCTTTATTTTCATGCATGAACATGTTAAAAATTGGATTATTTGATGTGTATGAATAATTGGATGGTTTTCATGTTTTTATGAAACATATTGATTTTATGTGAATTTTAACAATTTTTAAGGTTATTTTGTCGTGTTTTCTATGATATTAATTTTATATATGCTTTATTTTGTGTAAAACATGTTTAAAATTAATTAAAAAATAGTTTTGGTTTGAAAAATTTCTCAAAAAAAATTTTGAATTTTTTTTGCACTGGCTGCCATGCGCGCGCACACACGCCCAACCACCAACACGTGATGAACAGTACCTCCGTGGTACAGTTCATCCAAAAAAAATTAATTTTTTTTTAATTTAAAGAAAAGTAAGATCTGTGGAAATTTATTATTTATAATCAAAGCCAAAAATATCAAATTTGATTTTGTACTTAATTTTTTTTTAAAAAAAAAGATATTTTTGTTAGTTGAGATTTAAATAATTAGATATTTTCTACAAAAATTCAAATTCAAATTTAAAAATAGACTAACAAATTAATTTTAAATCTTTTAATATATTAAAATATTAGAATTAAGATATCAGATATTTAAGATATTTTCTTTTAAATTCTTGATATTTTTATTAAATCTTTATTTGAAAATATAAATATTATTTTATTCTATAGTTTTAATATTTAGATTATTTGAAATTTGAATATTGTTAGTTAGATATTTTTATGGATATTTGAATTTGTTTAAGTATTTTGAGATATTTTAAGATTGTTATAACTATTTATATTTTTTTTATGGTTAAAATATTAGCTAATAGTTATAACAACACAATATATTTTGGAAAATAGTTAAGATATTGATTTTAAAATTTAAGATTGGTTAAATTTTAAAAAATATCATCTTTTTCAGCCAATTAATAAAATATTTTTTTAATAAATGAGATTTAAATTAACTTTAGTTAATTGTTGATAAATCCTATTTAAATTAAATTAATATTTTTTTAAAATTAACCCAAACAAAGTTAATTGTTGATAAACTTAATTTAAATTGACTTATTTTTTGTAAAAATTTAATTAATTTGAATTTTTTGATAAATTCTAGATAATTAATTGTGGTATTTTTGCAAATGAAATAAGTTGTGGTATTTTTGCATAAATTCATAGAATTGCTCATATAGTAACATGATTAGGCCCATCCAATTATAACATGTTTGTTTGCACTATATGTTGTATTTTTGCAATTGGGCTTAGATGCATATTGTGGCTCATATGTTTGTTATATATGTGGTATTTTTGCCAAATAAAACATTCATAAAATGATATGTTTTATTTGGGCCCATTAGAAAATGAAAAGTTTAAATTCCTCTATTGTGGGTGATTCCACGTGTGAAGGCCCATTTGCTTTGTATGACTATAGTGGGTCTAATCAATTAAGAACAATTAATAAAAAGAAGGTTTAAATTCCTGTCTTTTGGACCTTGTATGGAAGATAGGGGGCCTTTGTAGTGGGAACGACATATTGGACCCAGCCCTCCTCCATACAAGCACAATTGTTAAGGCTCATTTACCTGAGTTGTACTTAATTGTATAGGTTCATTATATTAGTTAAATCTAAATATTGATTAAACAATAGATTAATTCTAAATTAATTGAATTTGTTTCAATGTGACACTTTAGAATTAATAGGAAATTATAGGACTTTGGTTTTAAAACTTTTAATCTGTTAAATTTTTTTTGGAAAACCATAGTCATTAATTTTATAAAAATAAATAATAAAAATAATATTTTTTAAATTTTATAATGAGCTTATTTTAAGAATTTTATTCGATCTCCACCGTTGGTTTAACATAGTCAATAGCTTAATGGGGCCTCGAGGTGCTTTGATTCGTCTCCCTATGGAAGGTGTTCATTAGTTATTTTGACAAGGTTAGATTTCGAAAGATAGATAATTATAGGTTAAATTCTACTAGACTCACCCCTACGGTGACTATTAGGACTAAATCTATGATTATTGAAACCATGGGTCTAGCTCATAATATAAGAGATTTTGTTTTCTTATTTTGATCGAATATTAGGTTGTTAATAGTGGTGTCCATTATTAAATGAGTTTACAACTCTATTTAACTAGTGGTATTTTTGACTCTCGCCAGCCGGGACAAGGATATCATAGATTAGTTAAAAACCTAAAGAAATAGAGATATGATTGTTTTTGGTATTTTTTCTCACATCTTACATATTTTTGGTATATGTTGTGCTATTTCTTGAAATATGTGTGAATAGAAGTTTTATTGAGCAAATGTGATTGATTTCTATTTTATTGGTAATTTGTAGTTTTAAGTTATGGCTGTGTCTCCTCTCATCCTTTCTCAACTTTCAATGGAGAAACTCACTGGAGAAAAGTTCCTTAAATGGAAACAAAACATCAATATTGTGTTGATTTGTGACAACTCCAAGTTCGTCATGACTGAGGAATCCCCAGAAGTTCCAGCTTAAGGAGCTACCAAGTCCGTGAGGGATAAATATGAGCGTTAGCAGGTGGCTAACAACAAGGCGCGGTACTACATGTTTACTAGAATGGTCGACACTCTAAAGACAAAGATGGAGAATGTCAAGATAGCCTACGAAATCATGGATCAGCTCCAGGACATGTTTGGTGCGAAGTCAGCGCAGACTCGTTTTGAGGCCACCAAGAAATATGCCAATGCTCGGATGGCACCTTCTCAACATGTTCGTGATCACCTGATCAAGATGACAAACTAGTTTCAGGAAGCTGAACTTCATGGAGCAATAATAGATGAGGAAACTCAAGTTGGCTTAATCCTCAATAGTCTCTCTCCAGCGTTCCTGCCATTCACCACCAACTATGTGTTGAATAAACTCAATTATGGTCTGAAGTTGCTCATGAATGAGCTTCAGA